>NW_026596427.1:4537659-4538419 GCF_907164565.1 Psammomys obesus | reverse complement strand
GGAGTATCAGTCTTTGCAAAGACCCCTGTGTCCAGAGTTTTTGGTTATGTTGGTCTCATTTGGAGCTCCTGTACCTTTCAGGTCTTTCTGTCTCTCCCTTCTTCCATAAGATTACCTGCATTCTGCCCAAATTTTGGCTATGATTCCCAGCATCTGCTTTGATATTCTGCTGGATATAGTCTTTCAGAGGCCTTCTGTGGTAGACTCCTGTCCTGTTCCCTGTTTTCTCCTGCTTCCAATGTCCATCCTATTTGCTTTCTGAGTGAGGATTGAGAAACTTCCACAGGATTCTCCTTTTTTTTTTATATAGTTTGCAAATATATTTGAAAATGATGGGTTTTTTTTCTCCTTTTTTATTTTTTTCTTATCAGTTACATTTTATTAACTCTGTATCCCATCCATGTCCCGCTCCCTCATTCCCTCCCAATCCCACCCTCCCTCCCTCATCTCCACCATGCCCCTTTCTAAGTCCACTGATAGGGGGAGCTCCTCCCCTTCTCCTTCTTTAGCTTCTTTAGAAGTATAATTTTTACTTACCATATAGGTGATTCTTAAAATTTAGTTTGCATCAATGATATACAAAAGCGTTGCACATAAATTAATATATTTGTAAGAAAAGCCCCTGGTGCTGTGATAATTTATGTAATCTATTTTTACATTTATTTTTTGTGTTTGTTTGCTTAAACATGCATGAATCTCTCTCTGTGTTTTTATGTGTGTGTGTGTGTGTGTGTGTGTGTGTGTGTGTGTGTGTGTGTGT
>NW_026596427.1:4385209-4537649 GCF_907164565.1 Psammomys obesus | reverse complement strand
TGTGTGTGTGTGTGTGTGTGTGTGTGTGTGTGTGTGTGTGTGTGTGTAGTGGTCAAATTTTTTTTAAATTTTTAAATTTTATTTATTTATTTATTTATTTTTATTAGTTACATTTTATTGACTCTGTAACCCAGCTGTATCCCGCTCCCTCATTCCCTCCCAATGCCAACCTCCCTCCCTCATCTCCTCCCTGCCCCTTTCCAAGTACACTGACTGGGGAGGACCTCCTCCCCTTTCATCTGACCCTGTTTTATCTGGTATCATCAGGACTGGTTGCAAAGTCCTCCTCTGGGGCCTAGCAGTACTGCTCCTCCCTTGGGGGGTGAAGAGGTCAAAGAGCCTGCCAATGAGTTCCTGTCAGAAATAGTCCCTCTTCCCCTTACTATGGGAAACCAATTGGTTACTGAGCTACCATGGGTTACATCTGAGCAGAGGTTCTAAGTTATATCCATACATGGTCCTTGGTGGAGTGTCAGTCTCAGAAAAGACCCCTGTGAACAGATATATTTGGTCATTATGGAGCTCCTTTCCTTTCCATGTCATAATAACTCCCCCTTCTTTCATATGATTCCCTGCACTCTGCCCAAGGTTTGGTTATGAGTCTTAGTATCTGCTTTGATACACTGCTAGGTAGAGTCTTTCAGAGGCCTTCTGCGGTAGACTCCTGTCCTGTTACTTGTTTTCTCCTATGTCCATTGCACATCCCATTTGTCTTTCTAAGTGAGGAATGATCGTCTTACCCCATGTCTGCTTTCTTGTTTATCTTCTTTAGGTGTAAAGATTTCATTATGTTTATCATATCTTATAGGTTTTTATAAGCGAGTATATACCATGTTTCTCTTTCTCCTTCTGGGATATCTCTCTCAGGATGATCTTTACTAGATCCCACTTTTTGCCTGCAAGTTTCATGATTTCCTTGTTTTTGATTGCTGAGTAGTATTCCACTCTCTCCATATCTCTTCAACATAGTACTTGAAGTCCTAGCTAGAGCAATAAGACAACTAAAGGAGATCAAGGAGATACAAATCGTAAAGGAAGAGGTCAACGTTTCACTATTCACAGATGATAAGATAGTGTACATGAGTGACCGCAACAATTCAACCAGAGATATCCTTCAGCTGATAAACACCTTCAGCAAAGTGGCAGGATACAAAATCAGCTCAAAAAAAATCCGAAGCCCTCCTGCACACCAAAGACAAAAGGGCTGAGAAAGAAATCGGGAAACAGCACACTACAACCACTAATAACATAAAGTACCTTGGGGTGACTCTCACCAAGCAAGTGAAAGACCTGTTTGGAAAAAAAAATCAAAACAAAAACAAAAACAAAAAAAAAAACCCCTTTAATTCTTTAATTCTATGAAGAAAGAAATTGTAGTGGTCAATTTGTGGAAGTCAAAGAACAACCCATGGAAATACATTTTCTCCTTATGTATCCTGGGACTTGAATTCAGCTTTAAGGTTTTATGGCAATTACATTTGACTGTCAAGCTATCATAGCAGTCAGTATTATGAGAACTCTTATGGATTTCCATGTCAGTGAACTTTTTTCATAACACTTTAATAATAAAATAGTTCATTTGCCACACCCACTAAAAGCTTGACTGAATTTTCAAGTAATTTTCAGAAAAAAAATGGTGAGTAACTATCATTAAGTAACCATCTGTCATTACTTGTTTAAAAATAACAGCTTTGACATTGCTGAAGGAAAATATAAGCATTTTCACTTTTCTTAAGCTATCTACAATTGTTCATATGTAGGAAAACTTTCTGTCACAGTTTTAAATCGATTTTTATGATTTGAGTCTGTTTTCAGCAGTATTTGTTTTGGCAATAGTAAAGGAAACAAGAGCCACAAAATAATACTTTCTTTCCTTAGAAACATTTCCTAGTTTAGGGTTTTGACAAGTGAGCTGGAATTATCATTTGTAGTTCCTAAAATCCATCACTAAATACTAGAAAACCTTTGCCTTAATTTAGTAGAGCCAATAAGATATTATCCTCTCTGAAAAGTAATAGTGGATTTAAAGAAAAAGAGAGATATCATGTGATTTAAAGCTTGCTGTCTAGTTTAATATAGACAATAAAATTATGAAAGGACTTATTGACTCAATTACTCCAATCTACTTGTAGGATCCGGCATGCCTTGTCTCTTTACCTTGAGTGCCTCTGATTTTTTCATTTTGAAGTCATTTGCTTTTCATTCTATTCATTTTTCCCAATAATTTTAGATAAATTT
Source organism: Psammomys obesus (assembly GCF_907164565.1). Taxonomy (NCBI): domain Eukaryota; kingdom Metazoa; phylum Chordata; class Mammalia; order Rodentia; family Muridae; genus Psammomys; species Psammomys obesus. Next base: position 4,535,411 of record NW_026596427.1, on the reverse strand, counting down.
TAAACATATAACAAATTGCCCGTCAAATAGTTGGCCTTATCAAAATGATAGGCAGGGATGGAAAACTTTTCTCACTTTTAAATGCATATTTAATTATTAATGCCAGCATAGGTTACTATATTTTTCTGAATGAATTACTTCAGCAAAAATAGAGAGCCTGCTAGAAGAAAAAAACATAGGATGAAAGACAGAAATTTGAAATGTCACTTCATAAACTTTTCTATAACTTAGATCACATTTGGCAGTAGAAATGTTTTTTTAGATTTATTTTTATTAATTGCAGTTTATTCACTTTATATCTCAGTTGTACCCCATCCCTTGTCACATCTCAGTTCCACCCTCACTACCTCAACTTCTCCCTGCCCCTCTCCAAGTCCACTGATAGGGGAGGTCCTTCTCCCGATTCTTCTGACCCTAGCCTATCAGGTCTCATCAAGACTGGCTGCATTGTTTTCCTCTGTGGCCTAGTAAGGTTACTCCCCCCTCAGGGGAAGGTGATCAAAGAGCAGGCCAATCAGATTATGTCAGAGGCAGTCCCTCTTACCGTTACTATGGAACCCACTTGGACACTAAACTGCCATGGGCTATATCTGTGCAGGGGTTCTAGGTTATCTCCATGCCTGGTACTTGGTTGGAGTATGAGTCTCTGGGAAGACCCCTGTGTTCAAATTTCTGGTTCTGTTGCTCACCTTGTGGAGTTCTTGTCCTCTCCAGATCTTACTATTTCCCACTTTTTACATAAGATTCCATGCACTATGCCCAACAGTTGGCCATAAGTCTCAGTGTCTGCTTTGATAGTCTGCAGGGCAGAGCCTTTTAGAGGCCCTCTGTGGCAGGTTCCCAGCCTGTTTCCTGTTTTCTTACTCCTCTGATGTCCTTCCTATTTACCTTTCAGGATGGGGTTTGAGCAGTTTAGTCAGGGTCCTCTCTCTTGAAAAGTTTCTTTACATGTACGAATTTCATTAGGTTCATCCTATATTACATGTCTATATGAGTGAGTATATACTGTGTGTGTCTTTCTGCTTCTGGGACAACTCACTCAGGATGATCCTTTCCAGGTCCCACCATTTACCTGCAAATTTCATGATTTCCTTATTTTTCATTCCTGGGTAACATTCCATTGTGTAATTGTAACACAATTTCTGCATCCATTTTTCAGTTGAGGGGCATCTGGGTTGTTTCCAGCTTCTGGCTATTACAAATAAAGCTGCTACAAACATGGTTGAGCAAATGTCCTTATTGTGTACTTGAGCCTCTTTTGGATATATGCCTAGGAGTGGTATGGCTAAATCTTGAGGAAGCACTATTCCTAGTTGTCTGAGAAGGGCCAGATTCATTTCCAAAGTGGTTGTACAAGTTTATATTACCTCCAGCAGTGAAGGAGGGTTGCCCTTTCTCCAAAGCCTCTCCAGCATGTGTTGTCATTTGAGTTTTTGTTCTTAGCCATGCTGATGTGTGTAACGTGGAATCTCAGGGTTGTTTTTATTTGCATTTTCTTGATCACCAAGGACTTTGAAATTGTTTTTTGTTTCCCTGCCATACGATATTCCTGTATTGAGAATTGTCAGTTTATCTCTGAACCCCAGTTTTTAATTGGATTACTTGATTGTTGGTGTTTAACTCCTTAAGTACTTTATATATTCTGGATAAATAATAAATAAAAAGTTTAAAAGGAAAATAACTGGATTTAGAAACAATCATTTGTCTGTATAACATATATATATATATATATATATATATATATGTTCTTGTAAATGGAGAAAAGATATAGCATATACATTTAATATAATGCCATTCAGCAGTAAAAAAAAATGAACATAAGCGAACCTCAAAGTATTGAGTTATATAGAAAAGTAAAAAACAAGAGAACATAATAAAATAATCTATTTATACAAATTTTTCAGTAAGGCAAAATTCAAAGGTAAGGAGAGGAGTGCTAGGGATAATAATGAGGTAATAAGATAATAAGAGATTAAAATAGTTTTAAACAAAACTATGAAATTGTGGCTTCATCCCTGCATGCCTGGGATGAAGCCTAATTGGTAATAGTGGATGATATATTTTATGTGTTCTTGATTGTGTTTGCAAGTATTTTGTTGAGCACCTTTGCTTCAATGTTCATAAGAGAAATAGGTCTGAAATTGCCCTTTTTTGTTGGGTCTTTGTGTGGTTTAGGTATCAAAGTTACTGTGGCCTCATAGAATCAGTTTGGTAATGTTCCTTCTGTTTCTATTTTGGTTGAAGAGAATTGGAGGTAGCTCTTCTTTGACGATCTGGTAGGATTCTGTACTGAAAACATCAGGTTCTGGGCTTTTATTTTTTTTTAGCAGGGATATTTCAATGACTGCTTCTATTACCTAGTGGGATATAGGACTGTTTAATCTATTTACCTGATCTTGGATTAGCTTTGGTAAAAGGAATCTATTAAGAATATTGTTGCTCTCCTTGTGGAGCTCCTGTCCTCTGCAGGTCTTAATATTTCCCACTTCTTTTGTAAGATTCCCTGCACTCTACCCAAAGGTTGGCAATAAATCTCAGAATCTGCTTTGATAGTCTGCAAAGCAGAGCCTTTCAGAGGCCCTCTGTGGCAGGTTCCTAACTTGTTTTCCATCCTCTTTGCCTTTCAGGATGAGGATTGAGCATTTTAGTCAGGGTCCTCTCTCTTGATTAGTTTCTTTAGATGTACAGATTTTAGTACTTTTTTTTCTGTTGTATATGTCTATATGAGTGAGTATATACTGTGTGTGTTTTTCTGCTTCTGGGACAGCTCACTCAGCATGATCATTTCCAGTTCCCACCACTTATCTGCAAATTTCATGATTTCCTTATTTTTCATTTCTGAGTAATATTCCATTGTGTAGATGTGACACAATTTCTGTATCGATTCTTCAGTTGAGGGACATCTGGGTTGTTTCCAGATTCTGACTATTACAAATAAAGCTGCTACAAACATGGTTGAGCAAATGGCCTTATTGTGTACTTGAGCATCTTTTGGATATATGCCTAGGAATGGTATAGCTGGATATTGAGGAAGCGCTATTCCTATTTGTCTGAGAAAGTGCCAGATTGATTTCCAGCGTGGTTGTGCTAGTTTACATTCCCCACAGCCATGAAGGAGGGTTCCCCTTTCTCCACAACTTCTCCAGCATGTGTTGTTCCTTGAGTTTTTGATCTTGGCCATTCTGATTGGTGTAAGGTGAAATCTCAGGATCGTTTTTATTTGCATTTCCCTGATGGCTAATGAGGTTGATCATTTCTTTAAGTGTTTTTCTGCCATTCATTATTCCTCCATTGAGATTTCTCTGTTTAACTCTGTTCTCTATTTTTTAATTGGATTGCTTGATTTGTTGCTTTTCAACTTCTTTAGTTCTTTACATATACTGGATATCAGCCCTTTCTCAGATAAAGGGTTGGTGAAGATTATTTCCCAATCTGTAGGCATTCGTTTTGTTTTGAGGATGGTGTCCTTTGCTTTACAGAAGCGTTTCAGTTTCATGGGGTCCATTTATTGATTGTTGCTCTTAGAGACTGTGATGTTGGTGTTTTGTTCAGGAAATTGTTTCCTGTACCAATGAGTTCTAGGTTCTCCCCACTTTTTCTTCTAACCCATTCAATGTGTCTGGTTTTATGTTGAGGTCTTTGATCCACTTGGACTTCAGTTTTGTGCAGGGTGATAAGTATGGATCTATTTGCATTTATCTACATGTACATATCCAGTTTGACCAGCACAATTTGTTGAAGTTGCTATATTTTTTCCTTTGTATGGTTTTTGGCATCATTGTCAAAAATCAGGTATCCATATGTGTGTGGGTTTATTTCTGAGTCTTCTGTTCAGTTTCCTTGATCCACCATTCTGTTTCTATGCCAGTAACATGCAGTTTTTATTACTGTTGCTCTATAGTACAGCTTGAGATCAGGGATGGAGATACCTCCAAAAGATCTTTTATTGTGGAGGACTGTTTTAGCAATTCTGGGTTTCTAGTTATTTCATATGAAGTTGAGAATTTTTCTTTCCAGGTCTATAAAGAATTGTGTTGGTAATTTGATGGGAATTACATTGAATCTGTAGATTGCTTTTGGTAAGAAGGCCATTTTTACTATGTTAATCCTGCCAAGCCATGAGCATAGGAGATATTTCCGTCTTCTGATATCTTCTTCTAATTATTTCTTCAGAGACTTGAATTTTTTTCATACAAGTCTTTGATTTGCTAGGTTATGGTTACACCAAGGTACTTTATGTCATTCAGGCTATTGTGAAGGGTGTTGTTTCCCTAATTTCTTTCTCAGCCCTTTTGTCTTTTGTATAAAGGAGGGTTACTGATTATTTTTTGAGTTAATTTTGTATCTGGCCTATTTGCTGAAGGTTTTTATCAGCTGAAGGAGTTCCCTGGTAGAATTTTTGAGGTCACTCAGGTATACTATCATATCATCTGAAAATAGTGATAATTTGATTTCTTCCTTTCCAATTTATATCCCCTTGATCTCTTTCCACTCTCTTATTGCTCTAGCAAGGACTTCCAGAACTATGTTGAAGAGATATGGAAAGTGTGGGCAACCTTGTCTTGCACATGATTTCAGTGGCCATTAATGTGATGGATCACATTGATGGATTTCCATATACTGAAACACCCCTGAATACTTGGGATAAAGCCTACTTAATCATAGTGGATGATATCTTTGTTGTGTTCTTGTATTCGGTTTGCAAGTATTTTGTTGAGTATTTTTTATCTATGTTCATATGGGAGAATTGCCTGAAATTCTCTTTCTTTCTTGGATCTTTGTGAGGTTTAGGTACCAACATGATTGTGGCTTCATAAAATGAGTTTGGTATTGTTTCTTCTGTTTCTATTTTGTGGAATAGTTTGAAGAGAATTGGAGTTAGCTCTTCTTTGGAGGCCTGGTAGAATTCTGCACTGAATTCATCTGTTCCTGGCCTTTTTTTGGGGGGGGGGTGGGATGGGAGTCTTTTGATGAACACTTCTATTTCCTTAGAAGTTGTAAGACTATTTAATTGATTTACCTGGTCTTGATTCAGCTTTGGTAAGTGGAATTGAGGGAAAAAAATGTCCATTTCATTTACATTTTCAAATTTTGAGGCATATAGACTTTTGAAGTAAGTCCTAATGATTGTTTGCATTTCCTCAGTGTCTGTAGTTATGTCCCCTTTTTTATTTCTGATTTTGATGAGTTAGATGGTGTCTCTCTGCCTTTTAGTTAGCTTGGCTAAGGGTTTGTTTATCTTGTTGATTTCCTCAAAGAACCATTTCTTGGTTTCATCGATACTTTGAATTGTTTTATTTGTTTCTAATATATTGTTTTCAGACCTGAGTTTAATTATTTCCAACTGTCTACTCCTTTTTAGTATATCTGCTTCTATTTTTTCTCTAGAGTGTTTTTAAGTGAGCCATTAAGTTGCTTGAATGAGCTCTCTCCAATTTCTTCTTGAAGGCACTTAGTGCTATGAACTTCCCTCTTAGCACTGCTTTCATTGTGTCCCACAAGATTGGGTATGTTGTGCCTTCATTTTCATTGAATTCTAGGAAGACTTTAATTACTTTCTTTATTTCATCCCTTACCCAGCTGTCGTTTAGTAGCAAGTTGTTCAGTTCCCATGTGTGTGTAGGCTTTTTGCTATTTCTGTTGTTGTTGAGGTCCAGCTTTATTCCATAGTGATCAGACAGGATACAAGGGATTATTTCAATCTTCTTGTATCTGTTGAGGCTTGCTTTGTGACCAACCATATGGTCTATTTTGGATAAGGTTCCATGAGGCGCTGAGAAGAAGGTAAATTCTTTTATGTTTCAGTGTAAGGTTCTGTAAATGTCTGTTAGGTCCATTTGATCCCTGACCTCTGTTAGAGTCATTGTTTCTTTGTTTAATTTCTATTTTGTTGACCTGTCCTTTTTTGACAGTGTGGTGTTGAAGTCTTCCACTATTAATGTGTGGGGAATCTATGTGTGGTTTAAATTTTATCAATGTTTCTTTTACAAATGTGGCTGCCCTTGTGTTTGGGGCATAGATGTTCAGGATTGTGATGTCTTCCTGGTGGAATTTTCCCTTGATGAGTATGGAAGGTCCTTCCCCAACTCTTTTGATTAATTTTGCTTGAAAGTCTATTTTACCAGGTATTAGAATGGCTACTCCTGCTTGCTTCTTGGGATCATTTGCTTGGAAAACTCTCTTCCAGCCCTTTACCCTCAGATAATCTATCTTTGTGACTTACTTGTGTTTCTTGTATGCAGCAGATTGCTGGTTCTTGTTTATGCATCCATTCTGTTAGTCTGTGGCTTTTTATTGGAGAATTGAGTCCATTGATATTGAGAGATTAATGACCAGTGGCTATTAGATCCTTTAATTTTGATGTTGGCTGTGATCATAAGTTTGTATGTGTGGTTGCCTTTTGTTTTACTGTAGTGAGGTTAATTATTTCCTTTGTTTTCTTGAAAGTAGCTAGTTTTCTTGGTTTGTATTTTTCCTTCTAATGTCTTCTGTAATGCTGGATTTGAGTGTATGTATTGTTGAAATTTGTTTTTGTCATTGAATATCTTTTTTTCTCCGTCCATGAAGATGGAGAATTTTGTTGGGTATAGGAGCCTGGGCTGACGTCTGTGTTCTCTTAGGGTCTGCATGATATCAGTCCAGGCCCTTCTGGCTTTCATAGTCTCTGTTGAGAAGTCAGGTGTGATTCTAATGGGTTTGCCATTATATGTTTCTTGGCCTTTTCTTCTTGCAGCTTTTAGTATTTTTTCTTTGTTCTGTATACTTACTGTTTTGATTATTATATGGAGGAAAGTTTTTCTTTTCTGGTCTAATTTATGTGGTGTTTGTTCTGTAGGCCTCTTGTATTCTTATTGGTTTCTCCTTTAAGTTGAGGAAATTTTCTTCAATGACTTTGTTGAAAATATTTTCTGCGCCTTGGAGAGGGAATCGTCTTTTTCCTCTATTCCTCTTATTCTTAGGTTTTGTCTTTTTATGTTGTCTTGAACTTCTTGGATGGTCGGTGTCAGAAAGTTTTTAGATTTAAGATTTTCTTTGACAGATACATCAATTTCTTCCATTGTATCTTCCACACCTGAGATTCTTTCTTCCATCTTTTGTTGTCTATTGGTTATGCTTGCCTCTGTAGTTCCTGTTTTCTTCCCTAAGTTCTTTCTCTCCACAATTTCCTCCATTGGTGTTTTCTTTAATTTTTCCAATTTTATCTTGAGATGTTGTGCCATTTTGATGATTTCCTTCACCTCTCTGACTGTATTTTCTTGTTTTCCCTTTAATTCCTTCAGCTGTTTTTTTTGAACAATCCTCTGTTTCATTTATTTTTTTCAGTGTTTAACTATTTCCTCTTTAAATGCCACAAACTGTTTGGCTGCAACTTCCTTTATTTCTTTATGGATTGCCATAATCTGTTTTGCTTTATCTTCTTCTATTTCTTTATGGATGGCCATAATCTGTTTGTTTTTATCTTCCTCTATCTTTATGGATGGTCCACTGATAGGAGAGGTCCTCCTTCTTTTCTATCTGACCTCAGCCTATCAAGTCTCATAAGGACTGGTTTCATTATCTTCCCCTGTGCCCTGGCAAGGCTGCACCTTCCAGGGGAAGGTAATCAGAGAACCAGCCACTGAGTATATGCCAGAGAAAGCCCCTGCTCCCCTTACTAAAGATCCCATTGGGATACTGAGTGTGCAGACTGTATCTGAGCTAGAGATTTAGCTCCTCTCTCTGCATTGTCCTTAGTTGGGTATCAGTCTCTACAGGGCTCCCAGGAATAATTTTGTTTGGTTCTGTTGGTCTCCTTTTGGAGCTCCTGTGCCTTCCAGGGCTTTCTATCATCCCCTTCTTTCAAAAAATTTCATGAACTCTCCCCAAAGTTTGGCTATGAATCTCAGCCTCTGATTCAATACCTAGATCATTAGAGTCTTACAGAGGCCATCTGTGGTAGGCCCCTGCCCTATACCCTGTCTTCTCCTGCTTCTGTGGTTTATTGCGTTTATCCTTCTGACTGAGGATTTAGCATTTTCCCTAAGGCTATCCTTGTTTTCATTTGTTTTTTTAACTTCTTGAGCAGTATAGTTTTTAGTATAGTATATATAGCTAATATGCACTTATCATTGGGTATATACCATTCATGTATTTCTACTTCTGGGTTACCTCACACAAGATGATCTTTCCTACTTCCGACCATTTGTCTGAAAATTAAATGATTTCCTTGTTTCTATTGCTGAGTAGTACTCCATTGTTTAAATATACCACAATTTCTGTATCCATTCTTCAGTAGAGGGACATCCAGGTTATGTCCAGATTGTATCTATTATGAATAGAACTGCTAGGAACATGATTGAGGAAATGTCCTTGTTCTATAGTTGAGCATATTTTGGATATATGCCTTGCTGTGGTATATCTGGATCTTGAGGAAGCACTATCCCTAATTGTCTTAAAAAGTGCCAAATTGATTTCCAAAATGGTTTTACAAGTTTATAATCCCACCTGCAGTGGATGAGTGTTCCCCCTTTTCCACATCCTCTCCAGCATATGCTGTCATTTGAGGGTTTTTTTTCTTCTAATACAAGGTATCTTTATTGCAGATTCCCCACCATTTTCTTATCCCAGTTCTAACCAGTACCCGCTTATACAGATCCACTCCCTTTCTATCTCTCATTAAAAATAACAGGATTCTAAGGAATAGCAACAAAACATAACACTTTAAATATAATCATAATAAAAAAAATCACATCAATGTTGGACAAGACAAACCAACAGAAGGAAAAGAGTAGAAGAGAATAGACAAAAATCAGAGACTCAACTTACTCACACATTCAGGAGTTTTTGATCATAGCCATTCTGATGGGTGTAAGGTGAAATCTCAGGGTCATTTTGATTTGCATCTCCCTGGTGGCTAAGTACGATGAGCATTTCTTTAAGTGTCTCTCTGCCATTCGATATTCCTCTATTGAGAATTCTCTATTTAGCTCTGTACCCCATTTTTTTAAATTGGATTGCTTGATTTGTTGCTTTTTAACTCCTTTAGTTCTTTATATATTCTGGATATCAGCTCTCTGTCAGATATAGGTTTGGTGAAGATCCTTTCCCAATCTGTAGGCATTCGTTTTGTTTTGATGACGGTGTCCTTTGCTTTACAGAAGCTTTACAGTTTCATGTATTCCCATTTACTGATTGTTGATCATAGAGCCTGTGCTGTTGGTATTCTGTTTAGGAAGTTGTCTCCTGTGCCAATGAGTTCTAGGGTATTCCCCACTCTTTATTCTAACTGATTTAATGTGTCTGGTTTTATATTGAGGTCTTTGATCCACTTGGAATTAATTTTGTGCAGGATGCTAAATATAGGTCTCTTTTTTCTACATGTAGTCATCAATTTAGATCAGCACCACGAGGTCCCTCCCCTATCAGTGGACTTGGAAAGGGGCACGGTGGAGATGAGGGAGGGAGGGTGGGATTGGGAGGGAATGAGGGAGTGGGATACAGCTGGGGTACAGAGTTAATAAAATGTAACTGATAAGAAAAAAAAAGAATCATAAAAAAAACACAAAAAGTTGTGTTGTCCAGCATCATATAGTTAATGATAATACAACCAAGTATTTAAAGAATTAAATAAATATATAAAATACAATAAAGTGTCTCCAACCCTGTAGTCTTTTCTCTAAGAAGAAAATGGAAATATAAAATTCAATTGTACCATATAGGTTTTTGTAGTATGGTACAATTGGCAGAGAAACACTTAAAGAAATGCTCAACCTCATTAGCCATTAGGGAAATGCAAATCAAAACAACCCTGAGATTTCACCTTACACCCATCAGAATGGCCAAGATGAAAAACTCAAGTGATAGCACATGCTGGAGAGGTTGTGGAGAAAAGGGAACCCTCCTCCATTGCTGGTGGGAATGTAAACTGGTTCAACCACTTTGGAAGTCAATCTGGCGCTTTCTCAGACAACTAGGAGTAGTGCTACCTCAAGACCCAGCTATACCACTCCTAGGTATATACCCAAAATTTGCTCAAGTACACAACAAGGACATTTGTTCAACCATGTTTTTAATTTAATTTTTATTAATTACACTTTATTCACTTTGTATCCCCCCCATAAACCCCTCTCTTCTCCCCTCCCAATTCCACCTTTTCTCCCCCTTCTCTACACATGTCCCTTCCCAAGTCCACTGATAGGGGAGGTCTTCCTCTCTTTTCTTCTGATCCTAGAGAGTGCATGGAATCTTATGAAAGAAATGGCAAATAGTAATATCTGCAGAGGACAGGAGCTCCATAAGGAGAGCAACAGAACAAAAAAATCTGACCATAGGGGTCTTTTCTGAGACTCATACTCCCACCAAGTACCATGCATGAAGATAACCTAGAACCCCTGCACAGATGTAGCCCATGGCATTTCAGTGTCCAAGTGGGTTCCATAGTAATCAGAACAGTGACTGCCTCTGATATGAAGTGATTGGCGTGCTCTTTGATCACCTCCCCCTGATGGGGGAGCAGCCTTACCAGGCCACAGAGGAAGACAGTGCAGCCACTCTTGATGAGATCTGATACCATTTAGTTTTTATTTCTTTTGCTGTATAATACAGCTTGAGATCAGAGCTGGAGAAACCTCTATAAGATCTGTTATTGTACAGGATTGTTTTAGCAATTCTGGGTTTTCTGTTTTTCCATATGAAAGTGAAAATTGTTCTTTCAAGTTCTGTAAAGAATCATGTTGGAACAACGAAGCCAGTCCTGATGCTACCTGATAGACTAGGGTCAGATGGAAGAGGAGGAGGACTTCACTTACCACTGGACTGGGGGAGGGGCATAGGAGAACAAGAGGGAAGGAAGGTAGGATTGGAAGGAGATGGGGAGGGGACTACAGTTTGGATACAAAGTGAATAAACTGTAACTAATATAAAAATTAAACAATAAATCTTTTGAAACATTAAAAAAGAATCATATTGTTATTTTGATGGGAATTGCATTGAGTAAATTGATTTTGGTAGGATGGCCATTTTTACTATGATTATCATTTAATTCTTTGGGCATGGGAGATCTTTATACCTTTTGGTATCTTCAATTTCTTTCTTCAGAGAATTGATTTTTTTTTTCATACATGTCTTTCAGTTGTTTGATAAGAGTCACACCAAGGTACTTTATTAAATCTGTGGCAACTGTAAAGGCTGTTTTTCTCCTTATTTCTTTCTCAGCACTTTTTTCATTTATATACAGGAGGGCTACTAATTTTTGTGTGTGTGTATTAATTTTGTATCAGTCACTTTGCTGAAGGCGATTTTCAACTGAAGGAGTTCTCTGAGAGAATTTTGGGGGGGGTCACTCATGTATAATACCGTATCATTTGTGAATAGTAATACATTGACTTCTTCCTTTCCAATGTGTATTCCCTTGATCTACTTTAGTTGTCTTATTGCTCCACCTTGCACTTCAAGTACTATGTTAAAGAGATATAGAGAAAATTGACAGCCTGGCCTTGTCCCTGTTTCAGTGGCATTGACTTAAGTTTCTCTATATTAAGTTTGATATTGACTATACTCTTGCTATATACTGCTTTTACTATGTTTAGGTATGTGCCTTGTATCCCTGATCTCTCCAAATATTTAAATATGAATGAATGTTACGTTTTGTCAAATGCTCTTTCAGCATCTGAGGAGATGATCATGTGCATTTTTTTCTTTCTGTTTTTTATATGGTTGATTAGATTGATGGATTTCCATATATTGAACCACCCCTGTATACCTTGTATGAAGCGTACTTAGTCATGGTGGATGATATTTTTTTGTGTTCTTGGATTTGGTTTGCAAGTATTTTATTGAGTATATTTGCATTAATGTTCATAAGAGTGAGAGGTCTGAAATTTCCTTTTTTGTTGGGTCATTGTGTAGTTTAGGTATCAAGATTATAATGGCCCTATATAATGAGTCTGGTATTGTTTCTTCTGTTTCTATTTTCTTAAATAATTGGAAGAGTATTGGCTTCAGGTCTTCTTTGAAGGTCTGGTAGAATTCTGCAATGAAATCATCAAGCCCTTGCCTCTTCTTGTCAAGGAGACTTTTGATGACTGCTTTTATTTCCTAGTGTGATAGAGGACTGTCAATCTATTTACCTGATCGTGCTTTAGCTTGGTAAATCAAAGCTTTGATATCAAGAAAATTGTCCATTTCATTTAGGTTTTCAATATTGTGGTTTATGAAGTAAGATCTAATTATTCTTTGAATTTCCTCAGAGTCTGTCATTATGTCCCCCTTTTCATTTCTGATTTTGCTGACTTGGAAACTTTCTCTCTGCCATTTAGTTTGTTTGACTAAGGTTTTGTTTATCATGTTGATTTTCTGAAAGAACCAGCTAGTGGTTTCATTGATTTGTTTGAGTTGTTTTCTTTGTTTCTAATTTATTGATTTCAACCCTGATTTTGATTATCTACTCTTGGGTATGGCTGCTTTCCACAATCCCTAGGGCTTTCCAGTGTGCCATTAACTTGCTTGTATGAGATGTTTCAAACTTCTTTCTAAAGGTACTTAATGCTATGAACTTTCTCTTAGCACCACTTTCATTGTGTCCCATAAATTTTGGTAAGTTGTGCCTTCATTTTCTAGGAAGTCTCTGATTTCTTTTTTTAATACTTCCCTGAACCAGCTGTCTTTGCGAAGGCTAGTTGTTTAATTTCTATGCATGTGTAGGCTATTTGGTATTTCTGTCCTTGTTGAGGTCTAGTTTTAGGCCATGGTGGTCAGATAGGATACAAGGGTTATTTCAATCTTCTTTATCTGTTGAGGCTTGCTTTGTGTCTGCTATATATGGTCAATTTTGGAGAAGGTTCTTGCAGTTCTGAGGAGAATTTATACCCTTTTGAGTTTGGGTGAAAAGTTCTGTAGCATCCATTAGGTCCATTTGATTTAGAAACTCTGTAAGTATAATCATTTCCATATTTAGCTTCTGTCTAAATGTTTTGTCCCATGGTGAGATTGGAGTGTTGAAAACTCCCACTGTTAAGGTATTGGGATCATTGTGTGATTTGAGCTTTAATAATGTTTTATTTTTATATGCAGGCTTTTTTAGGGGGGTTCATAGATTTCAGGACTGCAATATCCTCTTGGTGGATTTTTCCTTTGATGAGAGTAAAGTATCCTTCCTCATCCTTTTTGATTAATTTTGATTTAAAATATATTTTATTAGTTATTAGGATAGCTACTCCAGCTTGTTTTCTGGCTCTTTTGCTTGAAAACCTCTTTCCAGTCCTTTACTCTGAGGTAGTGTCTGTCATTGTTGCAAAGGTATATTTCTTGGATGCAGCAGAATTTTTGGATCCTATTTACACAACCATTCTGTTAGTCTGTTTCTTTTTATATGAGAGTTAATTGCATTAATGTTGATAGATGATAGTGACCAGTGAATGTTAGCACCTTTTATTGTGGATTTGGTGGTGTTAGGGTGTTTGTATGCTTGTTTTCTTTTGAATTTTTGTTGTGAGGTTATCTATGTCCTGTATTTTCTTGGCTGTAGTTGATTTCATTTTTCTTTAGGGCTGTGTTGTTTGTTGTTATGTAGATATTGTTTTGAGTTAGTTTTGTCATGGAATATTTTGTTTTCTCCATCTATGTTGATTGAAAATTTTGCTGGGTATAGTAGTCTACTTTGACATCTGTGTTCTCTTAGAGTCTGCATGACATCTGTGTAGAGTTTTATGGCTTTCTTGGTTTCTGTTGAGAAGTCTGGTGTGTTTCTGATAGGTCTACCTTTATATGTACTTGTTTTTTTTCCCCTTGCTGCTTTTAATATTTTTTTCTTTGTTCTGTGGATTTAGTGTTTTGACTATTATGTAATGTGAGGAGCTTATGTTCTGGCCTAGTCTATATGGTGTTCTGTAAGACTCTTGCGTGTTTAAGGGCATCTCTTTCTTTCAGTTGGGAGTATTTTCTTCTCTGACATTTTTAAAAATATTTTCTGGACTTTGGACCCTGGAATCTTCTTTTCTGTCTATTCCAATTATTCCCAGAGTTTTCTTTTCATGGCGTCCTTGATTTCTTGGATGTTTTATGTTTAGGACTTTTTTTATTTCACTTTTTCTTTGAGAGATATACTAGTATCTGCTATTGCATCCTCAGGGCCTGAGATTCTCTCTTTCATCTCTTATATTCTGTTGGTGATGCTTACCTTTGTGGTTCCTGATCTTTTCTCTAAATTCTCCAAGTCCAGGCTGTTCTCTGTTTGTGTTTTCTTTATTTAATCTAATTCTCCTTCCATGTCTTCCACCATTTCCTACATCTGTTTGAATGTGGACTCCAGTCTTTCCATGATGGCATCATTTTTGTGTTTGTTTTTTTGTTTTTACTTTCCTCTTTATGTGCCTCTAATGACTCTAGAAGTATAGTTTAGAAATCATTTTCCCATGTTTCCGATGAATTAAAATATCCACTGATGTTAGGGGTTGTTAGTGAACTCATGATGTCCTGATTTTGTTGCATGTGTTCTTACTCTAGCTGTCTGATAGTCAGTAGTTTTTGCTGTTTTTTTTTTTTTTTTTTTCCTGGAGCCTGTAGTACAGAATGGGTATGTCTGTCTCTGGAGTCTGGAGTGTTCTTCAGAAAAATGAGATATGTACTCCAGTTTGAGAGTGGGTGTTCATGTTTTAGATGAAGCTAAGAGAGGATGATCACAGGCACATGTGCACATGTGCAGGAGTGTTGTTTGGAGGTGTGCCTGCCTGGAATGGTAAAGTGAAAGGTAAAAACAGAAGTCCAGGTTGTGGTGCAGGCTTGGTTTTAGAGTGCACAGTGTGAATTTGCAGGTACCCTGAATGGCACAGTGGCCCACAGGCATATCTTGGTATTGTGCTCCAAGTACTCAGTTCTGCCTGAGCTGCACCATCTTGGTTCCAGGAATTGTTTTCCTGGACTCCACTGATAGACTCACAGAACAGGGATTTCAATGTCGATGGCACCGTCCCAGAGATCCCAATGTTTCCCACAGCTGGGGTGTGGGTGGGAGGTATCCAATGTCTGGCTGCTAGGTAGAAGGACCCTGATCTGGGGCTCTGTATGCACTCTATTACAGAAACATTTGCTTGCAAGCATATGTGGTAAGTGCAGAGGGCCCACAGCTTTCTACTCTCAGATTTGGGTCCCCTGTTGGCCTTGTAGAGGAAGGTGGCATCCCATACCTTTGGTTATGCACTCTCTGCCACTACTACAGAATGAAGGATATACACTTCCCATGAATATGCAGCCAAAAGTGCAGGAGGTTGACAGTTTGCCACTCTCAGACCCTGGAGATGTCCATAGGTGGGAGGTGGGGGGCTGGATCCAAACTGTCCCAGCTCATGGGATGTTCACTCTAGCCCGAAAATCCTCAAAGGTGATGCTCTCGTTTCAATAGCCTATCCCCTCACCAGTTTTTGAGTTTCAGATCCTCTGAACTTCAGAAAAGGTGGGCACTAGTCACCTCCATCACGGAGAATCTCTATTTTGGAGAAGGTTCCATGAGGTGCTGAGAAAAAGATAAATTATTTTGTGTAAAGGTACAAGGTTTTGTAGGTTCTGTAGATGTCTGTTAGATCCATTTGATTTATGAATTCTTTGTTTAATTTCTGTTTTGTTGACGTGTCCTTTTTTGAGAGTGGGGTGTTGAAGTCTCCCACCATTAATGTGTGTGGATCTATGTGTGTTTTAAGTTTTATTAATATTTCTTTTACAAATGTGGGTGCTTTTGTATTTGGGGCATAGATGTTCACAATTGTGGTGTCTTCTTGGTGGAATTTTCCTTTGATGATTATGAAATGACCTTCCCCATCTCTTTTGATTAATTTTTGTTGAAAATCTATTTTATTAATTATTAGAATAGCTACTCCTGCTTGCTTCTTGGTTCCATTTGCTTGGAAAACTATCTTCCTGCCCTTTACTCTCAGGTAATGTCGATCTTTGTGACTTAGGTGGGTTTCCCGTATGTAACAGATAGCCATGTAATATATTTTATAATGATTATTATCAAATGTAGACCATTTCTTAAAGTATGAGTAACTATTATAGCTTTTGCAGTTTTTTCTCTTCTAATATGATTATAGCTTCAGTGCTCACTTACAATGTTATTTTATGAATGTATTGTTTCATTATGCAATTTAACTAAAACATTACTGTGCTTTATCATATTAGAAACTGAAAGGTGCTATTCATAAATGATGCAGAAAAAAATTTAAATGTCAATAGCACCTGTATATTAAATGTACCTTTCCCTTACTACATTCAAAAACTTATTGCCAAGCTGTGACCCACATTTAAGTAGAATCAGGTATTTAAATCCTTGGTCTTCTCCAGTTGTTGACACTATTTGTGGCAGTTATAAAACCTTTAGAAGGTGGAGCCTGGATAGAGGAACCTTGTCAGTGGATCAGGCTTTGGGATTTTATAGCCTCACCTACTTCTGACTCATTCTGTTTCTTGTGTGTGAGCAGAAATATAATGCTCAGCTTTTCTAATCTGGTCACATGCTATCATGCTTCCACTGGCATATATGGACTCTCTCTCTTGACCCATAAGCCAAAAGAAAAAAAAAATCCTTTCTATTCACAAGCTACTTTTTTTTTATCTCGATGATTTGTCATAGCAATAAAATAAGTGACAATACAATAAGTAGCTCTTATCCCCCAGATGTTTAATCTAATCAAATCTGGTAAAAAGAAAATACATTTTCTTATTTAGAACTGTGGAGGGTAACTTTGGTAGTTTTCATGTAATGGGTTGGTTCATATGAAGAACTTCATGTCTAGAATCATAAATAAACAGTATTATTTATGAATTGTTTTAAAATATGTATTTTCTCCCGTACTTAAGCAAGTTTGATGATGTAAACAAGGTCATCATTTTACCAGTAGTGACATACAGAATAAGTATAGAGGAACATTTCTTTAATGATAAAAGATAATCGTGAAAAAGATTTTATTGAAGAATGTTTTATTGAAAACAATACATGGGAAGATAGAAAATCAATGTTTTAATGTTAATTCTCAAAAATTATCTGTATTAGCATAACAAATAAATGTCTATGACCTTAAATATTTATGACATGTTTTAAAAAGTAAGTGAAATACAATTTATAAAATAGCAGTGTGATCTGAGATGGGCATGGTGGTGCATGCCTTTAATCCCAGCACTCAGCAAAGTACAGGCAACCACATCACTGTGAGTTTGAGACCAACCTGGTCCACAAAATGAGTCCAGAAAAGCCAGAGCTACACAGAGAAACCCTGTCTCACAAAGCAAACAAACAAAAAGTGTGACCTCAATTATGCATATGTTAAAACATTCAATAAAGACTAAAGGCCAGTTACCTCTGACAAATAAGAGAAATGATTAGATTAAAAATAATACAATTTGTGTTAAAACATTAAAGCTTTTGGATTTGTATATAATTGGATTTCATGACCTGTTGGGATTTGAAACCAAGCCTGGTGACCTGATCTCCATTCCCATGACAAACATAGTGGAAAGGAAATAAAAAAATACGTTATTTTCTGTACTCCAAACATGTGTGTATACATGAGTATGCATACATGCAAACATAGACACACACATGCATACATACACACTAAACATAAATGAAAGTAATTTTAAAATTTCCAAAACTGTTGTATTAAAAATAAGCCTTGGATAAATTGACAACTATATAAAAACTAAGATTATAGATACAAATTTTAATTGTGTAAAGACATTTTGAAAACATATATAGAAATACAAAAATACAAGTACAAAAATATTACTATATCGTGAAATCCTTTGGGTTAAATATTATGCATATTCATTATCTAATTAAATGTATTTCTATTTAAAATGGGTTTCTAAGAAGAGCAAGACCATGAAATTCATAAATTGTAGTTTTGGCTATAGAATACTTTAAATTTCATGTTACTAGCATATCAAATTCATATGTGATAAAACATTTTGTTACTATGTGATTATTGCCCAAATATATTTCTTTATGAATATCTGTGTTATTCATTTTCTACTTAGATTACTTATAATAGTACTTTTCAAAATTGTATTTTGAAATAATGTTAATTATTTAAGTATTTTGTTTTTAAATGTATCTTGATTAAATTAGTACCGTGATGACATTTGGTCATCTGGAAAGTTGATATTGAAACTAATTAAATACAGCAGGATCCCAGGAGTAATGTATATATGCAAAAACAGATGAGAATCTTTATCCCAAAATGGGTATTTCATTATTCCAAAGACAAATAATTTTTAAATTACAAAGTGTGTATTTTTATGAATGACAATATGACAAATTTATGTATTACATTTGTTGTAATATTTGTTTTAGCTTTTAAATGATGCACCAAAATGAACCTCAGTATTTAAGGATGGAACACACTGGAAATAGTTGTAGGGAACAAATAATTAGCTTCTGTATGTGTATGTTCATTTCACACAGCAATCTGTTCCTTCATCTCCTCCTTCTTCCTGTTTGGAAAGCAATTATGTTTGTTCCATGCACCATCTGCAGCCTCACTGACAGGTGCAGGGTCTGTATTATCTTTCCAAGCATAGAGTTTACCTAAAACTGAAAATTTCAACAGGCACTTTAGGAGATTTTGAAACCAACCAAATACTGATATCTCATTCTTAGAAATGTTTCTGAGCTTACTTTCATAAGTATGCAGATAGGCACTCACATGTTTATCTGTTTTGAGACAGTATCCATTAATAATTCCACTTTACTTCCTGTTTTGTTACATATATTATACATAATATAAAGTTAAAATCTGGCTTTGTGACATGAACTAATTTATATAACTATTCAGAATCTCTTCTTTTAGGTCTATTTGGTACTCTCTTGGCAGAGATCCTGTATCTTAACATTTTATGATACAGAAGATATTCCTTTGAGCCAATTTAGAGGTATCCATCCATATATGAGAAGATGGGAAGATTTATTTTTCTCATGACATCACATAATTCATAAGCATTAGCCTCTAGTATATAGTTCTACTAATAAACTAGTATCTGTGACTCAGTTTAGGTGATTGAATATAATTTTTAATATCAAATCTGTTAACTTGAGCACATCCTAGAAGCTTCCTACATCTTTCTAACCTGCAGTCCTGCAGTTTTTAAACTTCATGCTGAACTTTTAGAGTGGTACAAATTTCTTAAGTTTATTCAGGTTTTTATTTTCTTTAACTTAAAATTTTTATAAACATTTAGCACCCACACTACAAATATATCTACTTGATGGATCTTACATTAGCAACTGTTGAAATGGATAATGAAATGTAATAGATATTCCATAACAAAACCTAAAAGAGCACAAATAATCCACTAATTTTAAATATGAAAATTGAACAACAAATCAATCAAATGTATTAATTAAAAATTAAGTAATGTAAAGATTCAAATTGTGGAATAATTGGATTTGAGAGTTAAAATGAGTGGTTTGATTCCTTTTATTGTTTCTTAAATTTATAATCAAAATTAAATTGCTAAAATTTTGAAAAGATGTTAAAATCAAAAGTTTATTGAAAAACATCAGCAATATTTTATTTCTATATTTTTATCACAATTTATTTGCTTTGTATCCCCTCTGCAGCCCCCTCCCTGGTGTCCTCCTAGTCCCACCAACCGTCCCTCTTCTCCTCCTAGGCGCTTTCCCTAGATTGCTGATAGGGGAGGACATATTACCCTTCTCTCTCACCCTAACTTATCAGGTCTCATCAAGGCTGGATGCATCATCTTCTTCTGTTGCCTGGTAAGACTGTTCACCCCTCAGAGGGAGGTGATCTAAGAGCCAGCCACAGATTTCATGTCAGAGACAGCCCTGTACTCCTTACTAGGGTACCCACTTAGAAACTGATAAAATCTTCTAAAATATACTTTACATTCAGTGGAATTCACTAATTAGTGTGCTCTATTTAGTGATTTTATACATTATTTGAATGTTCATTATGAAAATCCAGTATGTAATAATTTCAGAAAAATATAAAGAAGTTATGAATAACTAGAATTGAAAGTTAAGTTTAAATGGAATCAAATTACATTTTTTTATAAATTTTCTGAGGAATAATACCCACTTATCAATTTATAGCTTGGATTCAAAGTTCTTAAACAACTTAAAATGTTCTTGTAACTAGTCAGTAAAGCCAAGAAGTTCATTAAAATTAGTAATATATCCAGATCATTTGTTGTCCACAAACCCTCCTCATTAACAAAGTGGTACACAAACAAGAGAAAACTAAATATCAGTTTTGGGAGGTAAAAAGGATGGGTTGTACATCCAATATTTTATTTTTGAGAGATACTGCTTGTAGATATGTGGTATTAGAAAGTCCAGTGTAGTAACAGGTAAACCTGTTCAACCAGGGAATTCACATACAGAAGCCCAAAGACGGTACATCTGCAGAAGATATTTGAATGGTTGGTTTCCAAAATCTCGGGCCATTATTTTTGAAGAAGAAATTACCAGTATGAATCCAGATGGAACTTTTCAGATGGAAAAATTGGCTATTTTTTCAATTTTCCAAGTCCAAACAAAAGATAACAACACATCTGAGAAACAAGGGGAAGAGATCAATGAAGTGAACAAATTTTACAGTTCTTGACATAAAACATGTTAAAATAAAAAATTTAAAATGCATCCTAAAGATGCTCATTGACCAAGAAGAAATAAATACAAAAGCAAATCAAATGAGGGAAGGATAGAAATGAAATCAAGGACATCAGCAAACAAAGAAACCAAGAGGAACAGAAATTATAGGACTAAGGAATGCAATTATTTCATTTTGAAATTATAATACTCCAACATTACATATGAATACACAAAAGTACCAGTAAAGTTGGAGCATTTAAGATAACTGGACATAATGTGTAAAAAGTTTGGGGGTAGAAGACAAGTGACTAAAGACATTATGAAATATCGTAAAGTAGAATGACACATATATTATAGGAATCTCAGAAGGAAAACAGCAGAGTCTTAAAGAAGAAATCATTGCCTGGTTTATAGCAAACTGGGGAAGGAAGGAAGACAGAAAATTTTAAGAAGGTAACCATTCTAGACTATGTGTTAAAAATTAATCAAAACCAAGACCAAATTTAAGAAGCTCAATAAACTCTAAATTACCCATGGATAAGTGCATATTATAATCAAACTGGAAAGCTCTGATAGTCAAGCAGGAAATCTTGAAATCAGTAAGTGGAAAGCAAATTATTACAAGTGAAGCTACTGTTGTGAAATTCTAAGTTAATGTCTAAATAATAATCTAGTAGATCACATCAGGAGTGGCTGCATTGTCATCTTCTGTGGCCTGGTAAGGCTGCTCCCCCCTCAGGGGGAGGTGATCAAAGAGCAGGCCAATCAGATTATGTAAGAGGCAGTCCCTCTTCCCATTACTATGTAACCCACTTGGGCACTAAACTGCCATGGGCTACATCTGTGCAGGGGTTCTAGGTTATCTCCATGCATGGTACTTGGTTGGAGTGTGAGTCTCTGGGAGGACCCCTGTGTTCAAATTTTCTGGTTCTGTTGCTCTCCTTATGGGGTTCTTGTCCTCTGCAGCTCTTATAAGGTCAGAAGGAAGGAGAAGAGGACCTCTGCTATCACTGGACTTGGGGAGGGGCATGCATGAAGAAGGGGGAGGGAGAGTGAGACCTGGAAGGGAGGAGGGAGGGGCTTATGGGGGGATACAAAGTGAATAAAGTTTAATTAATAAAAAAATAAAATAAAATTATACATCAAAAAAAGAAACTCCAAATAAATTAGAGTTTAAAAAACAGCACCTACACACACCCTTCCCATCTCTTAAAAAAAAAAAGAATCTAGTAGGCTAGAATAATGATATATTAAAAGTTCTGGAAGAAAAATTTAAAAAAACGTGACAATGCAGAACACTATTTGGAACTGTACTTGATAAATGAAAGTGAAATTAAGACACTGACAGAAACACCAGATTGAAAAAATAAATTTTTTGCCAAAGATTTTTTCTCTTTCCTTTTATTCTTTTATAATTTTTATTTTTTAAAAATTACTCACAAGTTATTTACTTTGTATCCCAGTCATAGTCCCTTCCCTCCCTTCCTAATTCCCTCCCATTCCCAACCTCCCTCCCACATCTCCTCCCTGCCCCTTTAAAGTCCACTGATTGGGGAGGTCCTCCTCCCCTTCCATCTGAACTTAGCTTATCCAGTATCTTCAGGACTGGTTGAAATGTCATCCTCTGTGGCCTAGCAAGGCTGCTCCTCACACGGGGTTGGGGTCAAAGAACCAGCCATTGAGTTCATGTGAGAAATAGTCCCTGTTCCCCTTACTAGGGTACCAACATGGATACTGAGCTACCATGGGCTCAGTATCCGAGCAGGGGTTCTAGGTTATATCCATACATGATCCTTGGTTGGAGTATCAGTCTCATATAAGACCGCTGTGACCTGATATGTTTGGTCCTTGTGGAACCCCTGTCCTCTCTGGGTCGTACTAACTCCCCCTTCCATCATATGATTCCCTGCACTCAGCTGAAAGTTTGGTTATGAGTCTCAGCATCTGCTTTGATACACTGCTAGGTAGAGTCTCTCAGAGACCCTCTGTGGTAGGCTCCTGTTACTTTTTTTCTCCTATTTCCAATGACCATCCTGTTTGTCTTTCTATGTGAGGATTGATCATCTTACCCCGGATCCTCTTTCTTGTTTATATTCTTTAGGAGTACAGATTTTAGTATATTCTTTCTTAATGGTCTAGTACCCACCTATAAGTGAGTATATACCGTGTGTGTCTTTCTTCTTCTGGGATAGCTCAGTAAGGATGACCTTTCCTAGATCTCACCATTTACCTGCAAATTTCATATTTTCCTTGTTTTTAATGCTGAGTAGTATTCAGTTGTGGAAAAGTATCACAATTTCTGCATCCATTCCTAAATTGAGGGACAAATGTGTTGTTTCCAGATACTGGCTATTACAAATACAACTGCTACAAACATGGTTGAACTAATAGCCTTGTTGTGTACTTGAGTATCTATTGGCTATATGCCTAGGAGTGATATAGCTGAATCTTGAGGAAGTGCTATTCCTAATTGTCTGAGATAGTGCCCGATTCATTACCAAAGTGGTTGTATAAGTTTTAATCCCACTAGCAATGGAGGAGGGTTCCCCTTTCTCCACAAGCTCTCCAGCATATGTTATCACTTGAGTTTTTTATCTTATCCATTCTGGTGGTTGTAAGGTGAAATCTTAGGATCGTTTTGATTTGCATCTCTCTGATGGCTAAGAATGTTGAACATTTCTTTAAGTATTTCTCTGGCATTCTATATTGCTCTATAGAGAATTCTCTGTTTAGCTCCACATACCATTTTTAACTGGATTATATTATTTGTTACTTTATAACTTCTTAGTTTTAATATATGCTGGATGTCAGACCTCTGTCAGATTCAGGGCTGCTGAAGAACCTTTCCCAGTCTGTAGGCTGTCTTTTTTCTGTTAACATTGTCCTTTGCTTTACAGAAGCTTTTCAGTTTCATGAGGTCCCATTTATTGATTGTTGCTCTTAGAGCCTGTGCTGTTGGTATTCTCTTCAGGAAGTTTTCTCCTGTGCCAATGAATTCTAGGCTGTTCCCCACTAATTCTTTTAACCAATTTAGTGTGTCTGGTTTTATGTTGAGGTCTTTGATCTACTTGAAATTTAATTTTGTGCCGGGTGATAAATCTGGAGCTATTTGCAGTTTTCTGTGTAGACACCCAATTGGAGCAGCACCATTTGTTGAAGATGCTATCTTTTTTCCATTTAATGGTTTTGGCTTATTTGTCAAAAATCAAGTGTTCAAAGGTGTGTGGGTTTATTTCTCGGTCTTCTATTCAGTTCCATTGATCTTCCTTTCTGTTTCTATGTCAATACCATGTGATTTTTTACTAGTATTGCTCTGTAATACAGCTTGAAAACAGAGATGGATATACCTCCCAATAATCTGTTGTTGTACAGGATCATTTTGGAAATTCTGGGTTTTTTGTTTTTCCATATGAACTTGACAATTTTTCCTTCAAGGTCTGTAAAGTATTGTGTTGGTTTTTTTGATAGGAATTGCATTGAATCTGTTGATTGCTTTTGGAAGAATGTGCATTTTCACTATGTTAATCCTTCTGATCCATGAGAATGGGAGATCTTTCCATATTCTGATATCCTCTTCAATTTCTTTCTTCAGAGACTTGAAGTTTTTTTTCAAACAGTTCTATCACTTGCTTGGTTATAGTCACCCCATGGTACTTTATGTTATTAGTGGCTATTGTGAAGGGTTTGTTTCCCTGATTTCTTTCTCAGCCTTTTTGTCTTTGGTATACAGGTGGGCTTCTCATTTTTTTGTGTGTGTTAATTTTGTATTCCGCCACTTTGCTAAAGGTGTTTATCAGCTAAAGGAATTCTCTGGATGAATTTCTGAGGTCACTCATGTATACTATCCTATCATCGGCGAATAGTCAAACATTATTATGTCCCCCTTCTCATTTCTAATTTTGTTGAATTGGAGAGTGTCTCTCTGCCTTTTAGTTAGTATGTCTAAGGGTTTGTCTATCTTGTTGATTTTCTCAAAGAACCAGCTCTTGGTTTTATTGATTCTTTGAATAGTTTTATTTGTTTCCAATGAATTGATTTCAGCCCTGAGTTTGATTATTTCCAGCTTTCTGTTCCTCTTGGATGTGTCTGCTTCTTTTTTTTTTCTAGGTCATTCAGATGTGCCATTAAGTTGCCTCTATGATATGTTACAAATTTCTTCTTGAAGGCACTTAGTGCTATGAATTTTCCTCTGAGCACTGCTCTCTTTGTGCCCCATAATTTAGAGTATGTTGTACCTTCATTTTCATTGAATTCTAGGAAGTCTTCAATTTCTTTCTTTATTTCTTCCTTAACCCAGCTGTCATTGAGAAGCAAGCTGTTCAGTTTCCATGTGCATGTAGGTTTTCTGCTATTTCCATTGTTGTTGAGTTCCACCTGTATTCCATGGTGGCCAGATAGAATACAGCGAATTATTTCAAACTTCTTGTATCTGTTGAGGAGGTGGTTAGAGAGCCAGCCACTGAGTTCATTCCAACTAAAGCCACTGCTCCCTTTAATAGAGGCCCTACTTGGAGACTGACTCTAAGGGCTGCATCTGAGCTGGAGTTTTAGGTCCTCTCCATGCACTGTCCTTGGTTGGGGTATTATTCGATTCAGGGCCCCAAGAGCTCAGTTTATTTTTGATTGTTTGTTTGGTTTGGTTTTTGCCCTGTTCTCCTTTTGGAGCTCCTGACACCTCTGCCCAAAGCTTGGCTATGAGTCTCAGCTTCTTCTTTGATACCTTGATTAGTAGGGTCTTTCAGAAGCCTTCAGTGATAGGCTCCATTCCAGTTCCCTATCTTTTCATGCTTCTGATGTCTATCACATTTTTCCTCCTGAACAAAGATTGGGCATCTTCCCTAGGGTCTTCCTTGTAGTCTAGCTTCTTTAGGAGTATAGATTTTACAATGCTATCCTATATTATATGGCTAATATCCACTTATGAGTGAGAATATACCATGTGTTTCTTTCTGCATCTGGGTTACCTCACTCAGGATGGTTTTTTTTTTTTTTTTTTTTTTTTTTTAGTTCCCACCATTTGCCTGCAAAAGTCATGATTTCCTTGTTTTAAATAACTGAGTATTATTCCATTGTGTAAATTTATGGCAATTTTGACATCCATTCTTCTGTTAATAGACATCTGGGTTGTATCCAGAGTCTTGCTATTAGGAATAAAGTGGCTACAAACATGGTTAAGCAAATGTCCTTGTTGTATACTTGAGCATAGTTTGGATATATGCCTAAGAGTGGTGTAGCTGGGTCTTGACTTACCACTATTCCCAGTTATCTAAGAAAGCAACAGATTTATTTCCAAAGTGGTTGTACACATTTACATTCCTACCAACAATGGCGGAAGATTACCCTTTCTCCACATCCTCTCCTGTATGTGCTGTCACTCGAATTTTGATCTTTCCAATTGTCATGGGTATAAGATGAAACCTCAGGGTCAGTTTGATTTGCATTTCCCTGATGACTAAGGACATTGAGAAAATGATTCTCTGCCATTCCATATTCCTCTGTTGAGAATTCTGTTTAGCTCTGTACTCCATTCTTTTAAATTGGATTACTTGGTTTGTTGCTTTTAAACTTTTTGAGTTCTTCATATATTCTGGATGGATATTATTTCTCTGTCAGATATAGGGTTGGTGAAGGTCCTTACCCAATCTGTAGGCTGTCGCCTTGTTCTAATGATAGTCTCCTTTGCTTTACAAAAGGTTTTCAGTTTCATGAGGTCTTATTTATTAATAGTTGATCTTAGAGCCTTTGCTATTTATGTTCTGTCTCTGGTGCCAATGAATTCCAAGTTCTTCCCCACTTTTCCCTTTAACGTTTTCAGTGTGTCTGCTTTTATGTTGAGGTCTTTGATTCACTTGGACTCTAGTTTTGTGCAGGGTGATAAGTATGGATCTATTTTCATTTTTCTACAAGTGGACTTTCAGTTAGACCAGCACCATTTGTTGAAGATGCTATCTTTTTCCATTGTATTGTTTTAACTTCTTTATCAAAAATCAAGTACCCATTGGTATGTGGGTTTATTTCTGGGTCTTTTATTTGATTCCTTTAATTCACCATTCTCTTTCTATGCCAGTACCATGCAGATTTTTTTCTCCTTATTTACTTATTTAGTTATTAATTTATTATTTATATTACAATTTACTCACTTGGCATCCGAGGTGTATCCCCTCTGTCATCCCCTCCCAATTCCTCCCTCCCTCTTCTAGTCCCATAACCCTTCCCCAGCCCACTAATAGGGGAGATCCACCTCCCCTTTCATCTTACCCTAGAATATCAGGTCTCATCAGGACTGGCTGCACTGCTTCCTCTGTGGCCTGGTAAGGCTGATTCACCCTCCAGGGGAGGTGATCAGAGAGCCAGCCTCTGAGTTCATGACAGAGACAGGTTGAATCTCATGGTCATATTGATTTGTATTTCCTAGATGACTATGGACATTGAACATTTTTTTAAGTGTTTCTCTGAATTTCAATATTCCTTTGTTGAGAATTCTGTGTTTCATTCTGTACCCCATTTTTAAAATTTGATTACTTTGTTTATTGGTATTTAACTTATTTTGTTCTTTATGTATTCTGGGAATTAGCTCTATGTCAGATGTAGGATTGGTGAAGATCTTTACACAGTCTGTAAGCTGTTGCTTTGTTTTGATAACAGTGCCCTTTGGTTTACATAAGCTTTTCCATTTCATGAGGTTCTATTTATTAATTGTTCCTTTTTAAGTGCAGAATTATTTGTATACTTAGAAAATCTAACTGCAGAGGTTATAACTTGTGAAACTTAAACGAAAGTGCATATTTACCATTCAATATACTTTATAGCACACAGCATAAATTAAGGAGCACAATATATGATTCAAGATTATAATATAATGCTTATTAAGATCTAGAATGAATATTCTTTAAAATTAGTTAGTGTTCATAATAAGGCACTCACTGACTGGTCTTTTGGATTGCTTGGAAAATGTCATTGATATTTTAATCTCCCTCTCAGATCTGGATTTGTCTGTTATGAACTCTATTGTTACAATGTATCTAGATATGGTATTTTAAAACTTTTTTATAACTCATAATTTTAATACAAAATGAAAAATAATTTTCTATAGTCTTAGCAATAACCAATGAATGATTCTTGTCAGGCTAATAAGGAAGGCCAAAAAAAATGGAATTGCCATGGTTTCATTTAAAAAAGAAAACAAACTTTAAAAATGAAGTCATGTAACTGATGTTATAACTTATTTCTGTAATAATTATCTTCAAAACTGTTTCACTTTACCAAAAAAATCTGAGTTTTTTCTTCAGTATTTTATGTTCTATAACATTTGTCTAGTCCATCATTCTACACTTTGAGTCTCTTCTACTTTGTAGCTTAAACTTGCTAGTTAGATTAAAATAACTTATTTAACTGAAAAGGTGATATCTTAAGTGAAACCTCAGCATAGTGACATTTAAAAAATTCATTCAAGGTTACTTAAAAATTCAGTTGTTATCTAGGCTTTGTTGAGGTGAATTTTAGGAAGTATCACTATGGAAAAACTATATTTATTCAAATGTGCACTGTTAATAAATTTTTAATTTAGAACTTTAATCCTGGAACAAAAATTATTATTAATAATTCAAAAATATATAGAATTTCCATATGACCCAGATTTATTACTCTTTTGCATACCCAAAGGACTTTATCTCTTAATACAAAAAAACATGCAGATCCATGTTCATTGCCACTCTATTTGTAATAGCCAGAACTGGGAAATAGCATAAATACCCGTCAAATGAAAATAATGGTAATATGGTATATATACTCAATGGAATATTATTCAGTTATAAAGAGATATTATAACATAAAATTTACAGGTAAATGTCTGGAACTAGAGAAATTATACTAAGGAAGAAATTATACTAAGAGAAATTATACTCAGACTCCAGAAGACAAACATCACATGTTCTCCCTCATATATATGTCATATGTGTATGCTAGATTCAAGCTTTATGTTTCACATGTTTAAGATGAAATACATATAGAAGTCATAAAAGTAATAATGGACCTGTATTATGGATGAGGGCTATTTTATGAGAATAATCTTTTAGTTGGATTAGAGACAAGCCTCATAGAAAGGAATTCATGCCTGTTACTTTACACATCGTCAGTCTTCAATTTTGACCCTGTTTTGCTCATAGTCATACTGCTAAACCATGTTCTAGCTATTTGTGTTTCTACTCATACAGATAATATTTTTACCACAGAGGTAATGGCTAAAACAGACACACAAAAAAACTCTTCAAAATTCTGAACATACGTGATTATGAGTACTTGGCTATAGAATATCTACAATAATCAAGCTTCCCCCGACACCTCCCCCATCACAACAACAGGTATGCTGAGGAAAAGAGAAGACTTTAAGAGCAAGAAGAAGGAGTGATGTAAATGGCTGAATTCTTGACATAACAACTTGTTGTATACCATGAACTCTTAGCAGCTGTTATGAATACAAACATCTCTACAAGATCAAGAGGGTTAATAACACTACTATGGAGGAGTTATGGATACAAAGGCTCCACTCCTATGTAAACAGCTAATGCTAGTTGATGGCTGCAGAGGGAGGAATACTCACTTTTCTTTGCAGGAAGGGCAGCCAGTGAGAGAATGTCAATGCACCAGGGGATTACTCTTTACACATATGTGTGTATAGGCATCATTAACTGGATTTCATAAGTTATTGTAAAAAAAATACATGAAGTTGGGAAGGATATGGGAGCTTTGTTGGATGCAAAGATCTTGATGGAAGGAGTGGAAAATGAATATAACCAATATACATTATATACATGTATGATTTTTATACTGTGGTACAGCTGCTAACAGCATAATTTTAAAAAGGCTTTTTTCATGCTAGCAGCCTAAATATCATAAAGCTCATCTGACAAGCATTCATGTTCAGTCTAAAAGTAAAGCTAGTAATTTATTTTTCAACAATTTTATAGCAGTTTTCTTTTGAAAGAATATCTTTTCTTATTTTTTCCTTATCTCATTGAAACTAAAGAATTAACAGCAGTATCTATCTTTAAGGTTATTTATGTACATTTTTCAACAGAGAGTACTCATTCTGTTCATAAGAAAAACCAAATGTTATAAAATACATTTATATTTTTTTTAAATATTTTCTATTGTTTTATAATCATTATATGTGGTACTGGGTAACATAAGCACATTTTCAAGCAAGTACGTAACATACTTTGAGATCTCTTTCCATTTTCTCCATTTTCTTTCTTCTCCCTCTTTGTTAGTCCCATTTGTTCCCCTAAGCAGTTTAATTTTTACATTCACATCATTTGTGAATACTTAATTTTTTGTAGCCATATAAAATCTAGAAAGCACAAATGAGAGAAAAGAGATGATTCTTTTCATAACCCTGATTTAATTCACTTAATAAGACTATTTCTAGTTACATCATTTTCCTTTAAATGCTATGACTCCATTTTCCTTATGACTGAAAATATTTCATTAAAATCACACAAGATATATATATATATATATATATATATATATAATATACACACATATATATGTGTGTGTGTATATGGAGAGAGAGAGTAGGGGGTTATCTGTTTCCTATTATCTGTATCCTCATCGGAATTCTATGTTATTTATTTCCTTAGCTTAAGATCTATAATAAACAAAAGACCAAAGTATGACACATTGTCACAAAAGAAAAAGAAATCCAGGCTAAATGAATAAATAATAAATTCAGTAAATCATAGTAAGAATTTTCCCAAACCTAAGGAAAGATTATTCATTAAACATTTAGATGACTAAGCAGATAATACCAGAAAAAGACTTCCTCATGTCATAATTAAAACATTAAACATTGATGACAAAAAAAATAATGAAAGCTGTAAGAGGGAAGCATCAAGCCACATATAAAGGCAAACCCATCATGAGCACAAACTAGTTCTCAACAGAAGCACTAAAAAGTAGGACCACATAGATTAATATATTTCAAGGTTTGAATGAAAGTAAGTGACCACCCAGATTACTATATATAGCAAAAGTATCTGTCTTAATTGCAGAAAAGAGAGACAAATCATTTCACACTAGTGTGGGACAATTGCCAAGCCACAGAGGAAGAAGGTGTAGGCATTACTGATGAGACTTGATAAGCTGGAGTCAGATAGAAGGGTAGGAAGGATCACCTTTCTGAGAAATAAGAGAGGAGAATAGGGGGAATGAGGGAGGGTTGGGAGTGGGAGGGAATGAAGTAAGGGCGTACAGTTGGGATGTAACATAAATAACATAACATAAATAAATAAATCTAATCAAATGGATCCAGGAAACAAGTAGGCACTGCCAATCTAATATCTGACAAAAAAGACTTCAAATAAAAATTAGCTAAAGGAATACAAGAGGGCATTTCTTATTAACTAATACTCCATCAAAAGATATTACAATTCAAGATGGTAGTGACAAGCACACACCTTATCTGAGGGGCACAGGATCCAAAACTCTCAAATTACAGAGTAGAGGGGCCACTGAAGCCAGATATACTGAGGATTCCTGAATGAAAGAGGACAACCCATGATCTGGCACAATTTGGATTCAGGTCACCGTGGATGTCTCCAGAGTCTGAGAGTGGTGAATATTTGACATCCCTGCACTTCACTTTGCCCCAAGCACAGGCCTCCATGCTAAGTGGAGGCTGCAGTGGTTGCCCCAAGCAAGAGCCTCCCATGTCCTTGACTAAGACTGCAGAGGCAGAGGCAGTAAGGGCCTCCTAGCTCCACTACTGGGCTGCTGCTGCCTCAAGTAGGAGCCTCGGGAACTACAAACGTAAGCATCACCAACAGAATACAGAGATGGAAAAAAGAATCTCAGGTGCTGAAGATACGGTTGCAGAAATTGATACATCTCTCAAAGAAAAAAAAATAAAATCAGGAAATTTCCAAGCACAAAAAAATCCAAGAAATCTATGAGGTCATTAAAAGATGAAATCTATGAATAATAAAAATAGTAAAAAAAAAAAAAAAAAGAAAAGAAAATTCCAGGCTCCAAGATCCAGACAATATTTTCAAGAAAATCATAGAAGAAAAATTTCCCAACTTAAAGAAAAAGACGTCCATAAAAATACAAAAGGCCTACATAAAATGAAATAGACTAGATCAGAAATTAAATTCCTCACATCCTATAGACAAAACACTAAAACTACAGAACAAAGATAAAATATTAAAAGTAGCAAGAGAAAGAGGGCCAAGTAACATATAAAGGTAGACATATCAGAATCATATCAGACTTCTCAACAGAAATTATGATAACCAGAAGAACTTGGGCAGATGTCATGCAGACTCTAAGAGACCATAGATGACAATAGAGACTACTATACTCAGCAAAGCATTCAATCAACATAGATGGAGAAAACAAAATATCCCATGGCAAAACTAGACTTAATCAACATCAACAGAGCAACCCAGCCCTTCAGAAGATACTTGAAGGAAACTCCAATCTAGTGAAATCAACTACACCCAAGAAAACACAAACTATAGATAACTTCACAAAAAAATTTAAAGGAAACAAACATAGAAATATGATAACACCACCAACTCCCAATAAAAAGAGATAACATTAATTGGTCACTATTATCTACCAACTTTAACAGGCTCAACTTTGCAATAAAAAGACACAGACTAACAGAATGATTGTGGAAACAGAATCCAATATTCTGCTACTTCCAAGAAACACACTTCTGCAAGAAGGATAAAAATCAGAGTAAAAGGCTAGAAAAGGGGCTTTCAAACAAACAGACTCAGAAAAAACACTGAAGTAGCTATCCTAATATCTAATAAAATAGACTTTCAACCAAAATCAATCAAAAAAGATGAGGAGGGACACTTCATTCTCATCAAAGGAAAAATCCACCAGGAGAACATCACAATCCTGAAAATATTTGCCCCAAATTGTACTTGTAAATGAAACATTAATTATTTATTTTTATTTTTATTAATTACATTTACTCACTTTGTATCCCCATGTAGCTCTCTTCCTTCTCCCCTCCCAATTCCATCTTCCCTACCCCTTCTCCACCCATACCCCTCCCCCAGTCCACTGATAGGGGAGGTCTTCCTCCCCTTCCTTCTGATCCTAGTCAATCATGTCTCATCAGGAGTGGCTGCATTGTCTTCCTCTGTGGCTTGGTAAGGTTACTCACCCCTCAGGGTAAGGTAATCAAAGAACAGGCCAAACTGGCCATGTTAGAGACAGTTCCTGTTCCCATTACTATGGAACTCACTTGGACACTGTACTGCCATGGGCAACCTCTGTGCAGGGGTTCTAGGTTATCTTCATGAATAGTCCTTGGGTGGGAACTGGAAAAGATCATCCCAGAAGCAGAAAGACACACAGGGTATATACTCACTTATAAGTGGATAGTAGACACATAATATAGGATAAATTTACTGAAATCTGTACACTTAAAGAAATTAATCAAGAAGGAAAACTCTGGCTAAGGTACTCAATCCCCATTCAGAAATGCAAAGAGTATGGACATCAGAAGAGGGAGAAAACAGGTAACACGACAGGAGCTTACCACAGAGGGCCTCTGAAAGGCTCTACCCTGCAGGGTATCAAAGCAGATGCTGAGACTTAGAGCCAAGCTTTGGGCAGAGTTCAGGGAATCTTATGAAAGAAGTGGGAAATAGTAAGACCTGGAGAGGACAGGAACTCCACAAGGAGAGGAACAGAACCAAAAAATCTGGGCACAGGAGTCTTTTTTTAAACTGATAAATGAAACATTATTAAAGCTTAAATCACACTTTTTTTTTAACCTAACGCTTGAATACTGGGAGACCTCAAAATTCCACTCTCACCAAGGGACATATCATCTAGAAAAAAGCTAAGTAGGGAAATAATGAGGTTTACAGAGGTCCTAAATCAAGTGGACCTAATAGATGTGTAGAGAACTTTTCTCCTTAATTCTAAAGTGTATACTTCTTTTCAGAAATTCACAGAAGCATCTCAAAAACTGATCATATAATCAGAGAAAAATCAAGCCTCAACAGTTACAAGATTGAAATTTTCCCTTGTGTCATATCAGACCACCACAGCATAAAACTAAACCTCAACATCAACAGAAATAACAAAAAGCTCACATACACATGGAAACAAAACAACCCACTACTCAATGACAGCTGGGTCAGGGAAGAAATTAAAAAAAAAAGAGAAATTAAAGAATTCCAATTCCTAAAATTCAGTGAAAATTTACCCAAATCTATGTGACACAATGAAAGCAGTGCTAAGAGGAAAGTTCATAGCACTAATCCCTCCAGAAAGAAGTTCAAGACATCTCATACAAGCAATTTAATGGCACACTGAAAAGTCCTAGAAAAAAAAGAAGCAGACACTCCCATGAGGAGTAGGTTATCTGAAGTAATCAAACTCAGGGCTGAAAGCCATAAATTAGAAACAAAGAAAACAATTCAAAGAATCAATGAAATCAAGAACAGGTTCTTTGAGAAAATCAACAAGATAGACAAACCCTAGGCGAAAATAACTAAAGGGCAGAGAGAAACTATCCAAATCAGAAAAATCAGAAATGAAAAGGGGGACAAAATGATAGACACTGAGAAAATCCAAACAATTATTAGGTCTTACTTCATATACCTATACACCAAGAAATTTGAAAATCTAAATTTCCTTGATATATCCCATTTACCAAAGCTAAACCAAGATCAAGTAAATAGAAATAAACACTTCTATATTTCCCTCAAAATAGAAATAGTCATCAAAAGTCTCCCTGCCAAAAAAAGAAAAAGAAAAGAAAAGAAAGGGCCAGACTGTTTCAGCACAGAATTCTATTAGACCTTCAAAGAAGAGCTGATATCAATACTCTTCAAAGTATTCCACAAAATGGAAACAGAAGGAACATTATCAAACCCATGTTATGCGGCCACAGTCACTTTGATACTTAAGCCTCAAATAACACAACAAAAAAAAAGAGAAATTCAGACCCGTCTCTCATATTAACATTAGATCAAAAACTGCTCAATAAAATATTTGCAAACTAAATCCAAGAAAACATAGTAAATATCATCCACCATGACCAAGTAGGCTTCATCCAAGACATGCAGGGATGGTTCAATATACTCAAATACATCAGTATAAACCACCACATAAAAAACAGATGCCTAAAGAGCATTTGAAAAAAAAAATCCAACCATTCATTTTCAAAGTTTTAGAGGGATCAGGGATATAAGGCACATACCTATACATAGTAAAGGCAATATACGGCAAGTCTATAGCCAACATCAAACTAAATGGAAAGAAACTTAAATCAATCCCATTGAAATAAGCGACAAGTCAAGGCTGCTCACTATCTCCATGTCTCGTCAATATAATACTTGAAATCTAGCTAGAGCAATAAGACAACTAAAGAAGATCAAGAAGATACAAAACAGAAAGGAGGAAGTCAAAGTATCACTCTTCACTGGTAACATGATAGCATATATGAGTGACTCCAAAAATTCAACCAGAGAACTACTACATGTGATAAACTCCATCAGCAAAGTGACTAAGTACAAAATTAACTCAAAAACTCACTAGCCTTCTTGTATAAGAAAGACAAAATGTCTGAGAATGAAATTAGGGGGGAAAAAGTTTTACAATAGCCACAAATAACATAAAGCACCTTGGTATGACTCTAACAAAGAAAGGGAAATATGTGTTTGAAAAAAAAATTCAAGTCTCTGAAAAAAGGACACTGAAGAATATATCAAAAGATGGAAAGATTTCACATGCTCATGGATTGGTAAGATTAACATAGTGAAAATGGCCATCCTTCCAAAAGTAATCTACAGATTCATTGCAATTCCCATCAAAATTCCAGCACAATGTTCTACAGAACTTGAAAGAAAAATTCTCAACTTCATATGAAAAAACAAAAAACCTAGAATTGCCAAAATTATCCTGTACAACAACAGATCGTCTGGAGGTATCTCCAACCCCAATCTCAAGCTGTACTACAGAGCAATAATAATAAAAACTGCATGGTCCTGGCATAAAAAAAGAATGGTGGATCAATGGAATCGAATAGAAGAGGCAGAAATAAACCCATATACATCCAAATACTCCAGTTTTGACAAAGATGCCAAAAGTATACAATGGAAAAAAGACAGTATCTTCAAAAAATGGTACTAGCCTAATTGGAAGTCCACATGTAGGAAAATGCAAATAGACTCATATTTATTAACGTGCACATAAC
Organism: Psammomys obesus; assembly: GCF_907164565.1. Taxonomy (NCBI): domain Eukaryota; kingdom Metazoa; phylum Chordata; class Mammalia; order Rodentia; family Muridae; genus Psammomys; species Psammomys obesus. The sequence continues at coordinate 4,499,601 of NW_026596427.1, read as the reverse complement.
TAAAATCCAAGTGGATCAAAACCTCAACATATAAACTAGACACACTACATCTGTTAGAAGTAAAAGTGGGGAAGAGCCTTGAAGTCATTGACATGGGAGACAACTTCATGAACAGAACACCAACAGCAACAGGCTCTAAGATCAACAAGTAATAAACAGGACCTCATAAAAGTGAAAAGCTTCTGTAAAGCAAACGACACTATCATCAGAATAAAATGTCAGCCTACAGATTGGGAAAGGCTCTTCACCAAACCTATATCTGACAGGAGGCACATATCTACACTGTATAAAGAACTCAAGAAGTTAAATACCAACAACTCAAGTAAACCAATTAAAACTGGAATACAGAATTAAAGAGATAATTCTCAATAGAGGAATATTAAATGGCAGAGAAACACTCAAAGAAATGCTCAGTCTCTTTTGTCATCAAGGAAGTAAAAATCAGAAGGATGCTGAGAATTCACCCTACACCCATCAGAATGGCTAAGATCAAAAACTCAAGGGATGACACAACCTGGAGAGGTTGTGGAGAAAGGGGATCTATCCTCCATTGCTGGTGGGAATGTAACCTTGTGCAACAACTTTGGAAATCAATGTGGCACTTTCTCAGAAAATTAGGAATAGCGCTACCTCAAGATCCAGCTATTCCACTCATAGGCATATATCCAAAACATGCTCATGTATTCAACAAGGACATTTGCTCACCCATGTTTGTAGCAGCTTTATTCCTAAAAGCCAGAATCTGGACATAACCCAAATGTCCCTCAACTGAGAAATGGATGCAAAAATTGTGTTAAATTTACATAATTGAATACTACTCAACTAAACAAAAAACAAAAAACAAAACAAAACACTAAGGAAATCATGAAATTTGCAGGCAAATGTTGGAATCTAGAAAAAAATCATCCTGTGTGAGACATCCCAGGTACAGAAAGACACTCATGGTATATAATCTCTTATATGTGGATATTAGACATTAAATATGGCATAAAAATACTAAAATCTATATACCTAAAGAAGCTAGGCAAGAAGGAGGACCCTGGGTAAGATTATCAATCTCATTCAGAAAAACAAATGGGATAGACATCAGAAGAATGAGAAAACAGGGAACAGGCCAGGAGCCACCAGAGAGGACCTCTGCAAGACTGTACTCAGCAGGGTATCAAAACAGAGGCTGAGACTCATAGTCAAACTTTAGGCAAAGTACAGAGAATCTTATGAAAGAAGGCAGTGATGAAAGATCTGGAGGGGACATAAGTTCCACAAGGAGAACAACAGAAACAAAAAAATGTAGGCCCAGGGGTCTTTTCTGAGACTGAAATTGCAACCAAGGATCATGCATGGAGATAACCTGGAATCTTGCACAGATGTAGCCCATGGCAGCTCAATCTCCAAGTGTGTGCTCTAGTAAGGGAACAGTAGCTGTCTCTGACATGAACTCAGTGGCTGGCTCATGGATCACCTCTCCCTGAGGGGAAAACAGCCTTACCAGGCCACAAAGGAAGACATTGCTGCCAGTCCTGCTAATCAGAAACCTGCTAATCTAGGGTCAGATGGAAGGGGAGGAGGATCTCCCTTATCAGTGGAGTCCTCCCCTTACCAGGAGGAGAAGAAGAGGCAAGGGTGAGATTGGTTGGGGATGAGGGATCTAGCTACAGCTAGATATACAGTGAATAAACTGTAATAAATAAATAAAATAAAGAAATAAAATGTAAAAAATGATATTACTATTCTAAATACATATACATTAAATATTACAGACAGAATTCCTTTTTCTATCTTTTTAAAATTACAGTATATTCATTTTGTATCCCAGCTCTACACTCCTCTCTCACTCCTTCTCAATCCCACTATCCCTCCCTCATTTCCTCCCATGCCCCTCTTCAAGTTCACTGATAGGGAGAGTCCTCCTCCCCTTCTATCTGACCCTAGCATATCAGGTCTCATCAAAGCTGGCAGCGTTCTCTTTCTCTGTGGTCAGGTAAGTCTGTTTCCCCCTCAGGGGGAGGTGATCAAGAGCCAGCCACTGAATTCATGTCAGATGCAGTCCCTGTTCACCTTACTAGGGAACCCACTTTGAAACTGAGCTGCCATGAGCTACATCTGTGCAGGGGTTCTAGGTTATCTCCATGAATGGTCCTTGGTTGGAGTATCAGTCTCAGAAAGACCCCTAGGCCCAGATATTTTGGTTCTGTTGCTCTGCTTCTGGAACTCCTGTCACTTTCAGGCCTTTCTATCTCCCCCTTATTTCCTAAGATTCCCAGATGTTTCCCATCTGAGGAATGCATACAGAAATCATGGTGCATTTACACAATGGAATACTACTCAATAATTACAAATAACAAAATCATATAATTTGCATGCAAATTGTGGGATCTAGAAAAGATCATCCTGATTGAGGTATCCCAGAAGCAGAAGTACACACACGGTATATACTTACTTATAAGTGGATATTAGACATATAATATAGGATAAATATACTAAAATCTATATACCTAAAGAAGCTAAGCAAGGCGGACCCTGAGTAAGATGATCAATCCTCACTCAGAAAGGCAAATGGGATGGACATTGGAAGAGGGGAAAAAAACAGGAAACAGCACAGGAGCCAACCACAGAGGGCCTCTGAAAGACTATACCCAGCAATGTATCAAAGAAGATGCTGAGGCTCATAACCAAACATCAAATTATTTAAATAAAATAAGAATTAGAGATATGAAGACGTAGATTATCTCCAGCAAAATAATAATGAGTAAGCTTAATATTCCATTCATGCCAATACACAGGCCATCCCTATAAAAAAATAAACAGAGAAACATCAAAGTTAAATGGCATCATTGATTAAGTGTTCCTAACAGATCTCTGCAATACATTTCATTCAAACATTATAGGGTACACTTTTTTCTCAGGAGCTGTGTGGCTTGCTCTAAAGTAGTATACAGAGCAAGTATTAATAAATATTAGAAAATTGAAATAATAACGTATATTCTATAGTATAAAACTTAGTAAAACTACTGGAATTAGCATAGGGGGAACTAAAATTCATACACAAATTCACAGATATTTAATAATACACCCTGATTCAACAAAGGTATCAAGAATGAATTTTTTAAGTTCTTAGAAGTAATCAAAACACATGTCAAAATTCATGTGCTATAAATAAAACCATATAAAAATGTTTTCATAGCTACAAGTAACCAAACTAAAAAAATCAGAGTAATTTCAAATAAATAAGGTAATGATGCATTTTAGGACCTTGGAAATGAAAGAACAAGTCAAATTCTAAGTCAGTTGGTGTGAAAAATAGTTAGGTTTGGACAGAATTTAACGAAACTAAAACAAGGAAATACAAATCCTCAATGAATCAGTTTTGCATATTATTAGTATCTTAAGTTAGTGTGCTGCATTTTTCACAATTAATGAATAGATTAATGAATGAATATAAGATGAATGTTATTAATTAGGATTTATACAACTTCCAACATTCTTTTGCTATTACTAATATTCTGTGGTTTATTGTTTTTTAATTTGTGATTTTTTTGTTCCAGGTTCCTGTATTGGGTACTAAATCTCTCTCTCTCTCTCTCTCTCTCTCTCTCTCTTCCTCCTCTCTATCTCTCTCTCTCTCTCTCTCCACACACACACATATATACATATGTGTATATATATATATATATATATATATATATATATATATATATACACATATATATATATATATATATATATATATATATATAGGGTATATACATATACCTTATTTATATGTATACATATATACATACACACACATATCTTATTTGGTTTCTCTTTATATTGACATTTTCACATTCCTTGCTTCTGATAGCATTGATAGTTTTGAGGAAAACTAACCAGACATTTTGTGTAATGTCTTCCAAATAAAGTTTGTCTGGACTTCTCATATCACAATTAGAAAACAGTATAATTTCTGGGGAAAAGTCATAGAACAATTTCTTTCTTATTAAAGACAGGAGTGACTTCTAAGCTCTTTATATGTCACATTTTAATCTAAACTTATATATTTTAAGTAAATTCATAGGCAGAAAAATGATTTGTATTGTGTTTAAGTAGAGATTAGAGATTGGAACAACTAATAGACCGACGGCTTTTCTCAAATATTCAGTTAATCATTGTTTACAAAACCGACTGTTGACCTTGAAAAAGTTTTATTACATTTCACTTATTGTGTGATATTTCTATGAGTATAAATGTGTCATGGCCTGAGAATGTAGGTCATATGATGCCTTATATAGGAGTGACTCACTCCTTATAACATGTAGATCTCAGACATCAAACTCAGGATTAGAGGCAAGTGCCTTTACTTTCCAAATCACTTCACAGACCCAACAACTGACATTTTGGATAAACTCCATTTATTTCTCTGGGTTTCCATGACACTTTTATTATTTTAATTAAGTTTCATTTACATGATGAGTAGTAATGGTAGAAGACATTTTAGGCTTGGAAGGGAATTGTCATGTTCCAAAAAGGTAAAAACCTTTGTAGGCATTGTATCATAGAAAGAAACTTAATTGATATTAAAACTAGTATTTAATTACCTGCTATATAATGACATAATTTATAGTAATTCCTCATCTAAGAAATTATGCTTTTTATATCTTTGCCAGTTTTAATTTTATAAAGGAGAATATGAAAGAACACTAAGATAAATGTCCCAAACAAAGCCAATGTCAGGGTATATTATATAAATTTATGATCATCAGTACTAAAATCTTGAAATAATTCAAAGAAGAATAAATGCATCTTCTTAATCAGAAGCAAAGATAAGGTTTATCAAATACAACATAAAAAAAAACAAAAGTAGAATAAAAGTCCTAATTTTGAGCTTAAAAGTTTGTGCATGTTTGTATAAGTATATACATATACATATCCTTAAAGATTTATTTTATAAGTTCATTTTTTTCCTACATGTATGTATGCACAGCACACACATGCCTTGTGCCTGCAGAGGTGAAAAAAAAAGCATCAGATCTCCAGGAATTGGAGTAACAGATGGTGATGAGCTTTCATGTGTTTGTTGGCAACATAAACTGGGTCCTCTGCAAGAGTAACCATTTCTCTAAACTGGGAAAACATCTCTCTAATCCCATCCCTGGAGTTTTATACTATGAAATATTTCTCTTCAAAAGTAAAATAGAAATACTGTATATCAGAGAAACAAAAATGAATAAATACATGGTTATGTTTATTTGAAAAAATGTTTTAAAAAGCTTTATTTTAAAAGAAAAATAATGTACATGAGAAACTTGTATTGATGACAACAACAGAGCACAAACACACACACATACACACAGCAGTCTAACAAAAAATAAAGTAATTCAGAAAGGTAGGTGAGATGTTTCAGTGGATAAAAATGTTCTTGCCTGTAAGCATGAGGACCTGAGTTGATACTGAGGACACACAGAAAGTGAAAGAAGAACATATTCTCACAAGTTGTCCTCTGACCTGTTCAAGACAAACTCACGCATATACATACACACACACAAACAAACACACACAAAAAGGTAGATAGATAGATAGATAGATAGATAGATAGATAGATAGATAGATAGATAGATAGATAGATGCAACAAAAATAGGTAGGCCACTTAGTTATGCCATCGCTGGTTTAAGTTTTTTTTTTTTTAATATGTTCTCATTAAGTTGACAAGGCAGGCAGGAAGTCACTCTGTAGTATATGCATCCCCTATAATTTTCAAATGCCCTGCCTCAGACTCCAAAATAGCTGGATTCCAATCCTGTGCCACAAAGTACAACTGTATTTCTTTTTAATTTCTTTTTTAATCTGTTTATTTTTATTATTAGTTACATTTTAACTCTGTATCCCAGCTGTATCCTGCTCTATCATTCCCTCCCATTCCCACCCTCCCTCCCTCATCTCCTCCGTGACCCTTTCCAAGTCCACTGATGGGGGAGGACCTCCTCACCTTTCATCTGACCCTATTTCATCAGGTATCTTCAGGACTGACTGCAAAGTCCTCCTCTGTGGCCTAGCAGGATTTCTCCTCCCTTGGAGAGTGGGGAGGTCAAAGAGCCTACTAGTGAGTTCCTGTCAGAAATAGTCCCTGTTCCCCTTACTAGGGATAACCCACTTCGTTACTGAGCTACCGCGAGCTACATCCGAGCAGAGGTTCTAGGTTATATCCACTTTATTTCTTTATTAATATTTATCTAACCATTAACATTACATTCAAATTAATGCCAATACATTTGATAATTTTAACTAACAATCAGTTAAACCAATAAAATATATGATAAAAAAGATACAAAAATTAAAGTAGAAATGTCTTGTTACAAAGGTATTGCAAGTACTTGCAAACCATATCATATTATTTCAAAGAGATTACTAATACTTATAAATGTCTATTGAAAACACTGGCCACTCTTTCAAACTGAATGTTCATAATCAAAATTTCAGCCCTGATTCATAATAGGACTATATTTTGAATCATGTGACTAGCTGATATTTTAAGATGTTAACACATGACAATAAATTAAAATATAAAATTAAAAACAAGCAGATAATATTGAATAAATATCAAGTAGATGCTATTTGAGTAAAATAATCATTTCTTTTAATATTTAGCATACTATTATAACTGCAGTCATTGCAAGTAATATTTATTTTAGAAGTAATACAGAAAATTTGAAAAATGTTTTGAAAAAGTATTGTATAAAAGAAGCAAATGGAATATAGAAGTCATAATTTTCAGTATTGGAAAATAGACATTAATAAAATTATGTAAATGTTATTATTTCCTCAGAATAGGGAATGAGATGAGAGCCACACATGGTTTGGCTTAACCCGGGGAGTTTCTATCTAACTATCTTTAGATCTAGACATGGAAGCTTCTAACTTCCATAAAACCCATACTTATGTAAGCTTGGACATTAAAGTCTTCAGATACCAGCCTCCTGCTAACCTGGGCATAGAATAAACTCACATTTTGTAGTTCTTTCTGAACTCTGGCTGGTGGGCTCAACTGTGTTGTTCTGGTTCAAAACTCCATTCCAAGGTAATTGATTCAAACTGGCTTCTCTCTACTTCTGACTGAATTACTCTGTCTCTGAGCTTCAGAGACTGAACTGCACTGACTGCACAAACTGAATGGAACTACAGGAACTCAACTGAGCTCAACTGCATTCAACTGAACTGCACCAAAGTGAACTCTACTCTTCCTGCACTGCTCTTAAGTAGTCTCTCCTGTCTGTTCTTGTTAGAGTTGGGTATATCCTATCTCTGATTCATTCTGTCAAATCTTCCTTTAATTAATCATTGTGTCTTCCCCTCAAATAGGAGACATTGGTTGTTTATTATAGGTGTGTATTAAACTCTAACCAGAAGGATTAAAGGTGTTTCACATGTATACTCCTACTGAATCAAGCAGAACTAAGTCTTTGGATGTGATCTCTTGCCAGAGTAACCATGTTGACAGATTAGATTTGTTCTAGAAAATTATATTCCAAGAAAAAAATATTGGAATGTTAATTTTAAAGGTAAAATATATATGTGAATACAAAACTTTAAAATATAGATATATAACTTCTAACATACCTGCTGAAAGGACCTAATAGAGATGATGCTCCAGTGGTATAAGTTAAAGACGGTTCTATTAAAAAAAGCGTTTTAGGGTAGGGAAGATATGAAAAAAGCTTCAAATATTTGATTATTTTAACATAAAAGTAAAACAGCTAATGAAGCCTTATAAATAGGACACAGGGTACAATTTAATGGTTTCAAATAAGTCAAATGACCAGAGAAGGAATAATCTGAACATAAAAATACTGAAATTATTTATCTTAATGACATATATTACAATATATGATATATGGTATGCAAAAAATAAGAGATAAAATATAAAGATATAGATTTTTTTTTGAAACAGTGTATCTCTGGGTAGCAATGGTTGTCAAACTCACAGAGATTTGCTTACCTCTGTCTTCCTGAGTGCTGGGATTAAAGGTGTGTGCCACCAAGCCCAGCTAGAAAAAGATTTAAAAAGGAAAGAAAGACAAAAAATTTTTGTAGAATATGTAAGACTATTACAGGAATGGTAGAATTAAAATGACCATTTGCAGCACCCAAGGAAACAAGAAAGAATACTAATATTACAAGATTAAAAATTCCAAGGAAAAGAAACAACACCCTTCACAATAGCCACAAAAGACAAAAAGTACATTGGTATAACTCTAACCAAGCAAGTCAAAGACTTGTATGACAACAAAACAAAACATAAACAATAAAAAAACTTCAAGTCGGGGGGGGCAAGATGGCAGCACCGGGAGAACACCATGTCTGAGAAGCAGGACAACACACTCCATGCAGCGACCAGGAGACTGAACACTGGGCCCTAAAACAACAGCGATCAATCGTGTTTCCCAGGTGAGGGGAGGCTCCTACGGCATGGGAAGCAGTCGGGTCCACTCTAGGCTGCCCAGCCAGAACCCGAAAGAGAACCCGGCAAAGCGGGCTTTGAGTCTCCGGGCTGGTGCCACAAGCCTGCTGGTCACGATCAATTTCCCAGGCTGATTGGTGGGCACAGGGGGGGCCTAAGGCAGGGAATCCCAGTCACAAAAAAACCCCATGGGGAAGGAAAGTTGCCAGACTGCTCACGGGTCACCTAGTCTTTCCCTGGAAGGTCTCACTGACCGCGGGTACCTGCCCCCATAACAATTGAGCTCCCGCGCCTTGCACTGATTGCAGCTGCACGCCCAGCTCAAAATCCCTACTCCCTCTTCAGAGGAGGCAGTAGGTGTCCAGCAGAATCTGCCACCGACCACATTGTCTGTACCCCAACCCAAGATCAGGGCTGAGAAAACCCAATCCTTTCGGGCACTCCCCCAAACGCCGCCATCACCCTGCCACAGCGGAGCAGAAGGATAAAGAGGTGCACAGCAGCTTCACAGTGCCGGAACTCCAGTGCTGCCGGCTGCTCCTAGCAAACAAACTACAGCTCAGGATCTGGGACTGTGGTCATTCTACACGTCCTGAAATTATCCTGGGTCTAGCAGCAAGGTCTATCACCGCCCCCCCGCCCCACCCCACCCCCCCGGCAGAGAAACGCCGCCGGCTCAGGGCTCAGGATCTGACTGAGAAGCCCCAACCCCTGCTGGCACTCCCCTGAGAGCACCTCCATAAGCTTGCCCTAGCAGAGGAGAAGGTCAGAGGGGAAGGACAGAGAGGCAGCCTGCCAAGGACACAGCACCCTCTCTCCATAGGCCCCTAACAGAGAAACCCAAGCTCTGGATCTGAGGACACTCAACCCTACCCGGTACTCTCTTGGGATCAGCAAACATAGATTCTACCGCTAGGCTGCTTCTGGCAGAGAGATCTGGGCCCGGGATCTGGGATTGAGTACACTCATCCTAACTCTTTCCCGCGCCACCTAGGGACCAGTCAACATAACCCGTCCTGGCAGAGGGAAAGGACAAAGAGGCAGCACACAGGTAAGGTGGACACCGAGTCCTGTGGCCACAGTGTCACAGAGCTGACTGTTAGCCTACCCGTGCACTTCCGCAGCAGGACTAAAACAGAGTGTAGTGAGCAAAGGGAACCCCTGTGCATTCCAACTGGTCCTGCAAGAGAGTGAGTGAGCCTTCTAGGGAGATATTGCCCCAGACCCAGGGCCTCTCCACAGAAGCAACCAGACGAGATCCCTGCCACCCACACTCCTAGTGTGGGCATCAGAGGGATTCTTGGGATAGCGACCCCAACATTGAAGCCTCTGCCTTGCTGGTCCACCAGGGTAATCCAGGCAAACAATCCCTGGATCTCAGTCAGAACTGCGTAATAGTGGCTTGCAGGCCACTGCAATAGTCAGAGAATCCTCGCATGCACACTGCACCCGCTAAAAGCGCACTTGAATAGCGCCAGCGTCACATTCCTTATTTAGGCAAAACTGAAAACACAGTGCACACTCCCAAAGCAGTGAACCTCTCTCATCTTCTTGAAAAAACAGTCCAGAAAACAGAAAGAGAGGAACATAGCCCAAACTACAACCTCGAGGAACAACCAGTGAGGATAATAAATAACCAGATGGCTAGACGCAGACATAAGAACACTCCCAACAAAAATCAGGACATAATGACCTCACCAGCAACCCCACAAAACAATGGACACTCCAACTCACTAGATATACAAGAAAACAACCTCAAAACTATATTTCTCCAGCTATTAGAGGCCCATAGAGATGAAATGAACAAAGCCCTCAGAGAAATAACCAAAGAAATCGAGACTAACCAAGAGGAAACAAATCGTGCTCTCAGAGAAATGACCACGAAAATTGAGGCAAACAGAGAAGAAATGCACAAAGCTCTCAAAGAAATGTCCACATAAATGAAGGCAAATAAAGAAGAAATAAACAAAGCTCTCATAGAAATACAGGCTATTATACCCAAAGAAGTAAAGGCACAATTAGTGATACATAGAGAGGAAATGGACAAAAAAATAGAAGCTATCATTGAAAAGTAGGAGTCCACATTCAAACAGATGAAGGAAATGGTGCAAGACATGAAAACAGAATTAGAATAAATAAAGAAAACACAAATAGAGAAAAACCAGGAGCTGGAGAAAAGAGAGAAAAGATCAGGAACTACAAAGGTAAGCATCACCAACAGAATACAAGAGATGGAAGAAAGAATCTCAGGAGCTGAAGATACACTTGCGGAAATTGACACGTCTCTCAAAGAAAAAATAAAATCAGAAAAGTTCCAAACACAAAATATCCAAGAAATCAAGGACACCATGAAAAGACAAAACCTAAGAATAATAGGAGTAGAAGAAAAAGAAGACATCAGGCTCAAAGGTCCGGAAAATATTTTCAAGAAAATTATAGAAGAAAACTTTCCCACCTTGATGGCCATAAACATACAAGAGGCCTACAGAACACCAAGTAGACTAGACCAGAAAAGAAATACTTCACGTCACATCATAGACAAAACACTGAACCTACAAAACAAAGAAAAAATTCTAAAAGCAGCAAGGGAAAAAGGCCAAGTAACATATGAAGGTAGACCTATCAGAATCACACCAGATTTCTCAACAGAAACTATGAAAGCCAGAAGGGCCTGGACAGAAATCATACAGTCCTTAAGGGACCACAGATTCCAACCCAGACTACTATACCCAGCAAAACTTTCAATCAACATAGACGGAGAATTCAAGATATTCCAAGACAAAACCAAATTTAAACAATATCTACATAGTAACCCAGCTCTACAGAAGTTACTAGAAGGGAAACTCCAAACCAAAGAAAACAACTACATCGAAGGAAACAGAGGAAATAGATAACTACACAACAACAACAACAACAACAAAAACCAAAAGAAGACAAGCAATGAAACTCTGTGACACCACCAACACCACATATAAACTAAGTAACAATTGCTAGTCACTAGTTTCTATCAACATCAACGAACTCAACTACCCAATTAAAAGACACAGACTAACAGAATGGTTGTGGAAACAGGATCCATCATTCTGTTGCATCCAAGAAACACACCTATGCAACAAAGATAAACACTACCTCAGAGGAAAGGGCTGGAAAAATGTCTTTCAAGCAAATGGTCCCAGAAAACAAGCGGGAGTACCCATCCTAAATATCTAATAAAATAGACTTTCAACACAAGTTAATCAAAAAAGATAACAACGGCCACTATATTCTCATCAAAGGAAAAATCCACCAAAAGGACATCACAATTTTGAATATCTTTGCCCCAAATACAAGAGCACCTACATTCGTAAATGAAACAATATTAAAGCTTAAATCACACATTGATCCTAAAAACCTAATAGTGGGAGACTTCAACACTCCACTCTCACCAAGGGACAGATCAACTAGACAGAAAACAAATAGGGAAATAAAAACACTTACAGAGACCCTAAATCAAATGGACCTAATAGACGTCTACAGATCTTTTCATCCAAACTCAAAAGAATATACCTTCTTTTCAGCACTGCATAAAACCTTCTCCAAAATAGACCATATAGTTGGTCATAAAGAAAGCTTCAACAGATACAAAAAGATTTAAATAATCCCTTGTATTCTATCTGACCACCATGGACTTAAGCTGGATCTCAACAACAACCAAAATAACAAACAGCCTACACACACATGGAAACTGAACAACCTGTTACTCAACGACAGCTGGGTTAAGGAAGAAATAAAGAAAGAAATTAAAGACTTCCTAGAATTCAATGAAAATGAAGGCACAACATACCCAAATTTATGGGACACACTGAAAGCAGTGCTCAGGGGAAAATTTATAGCACTAAGTGCCTGCAAGAAGAAATTCGTAATATCACATACAAACAACTTAATGGCCCAACTGAAAACCCTAGGAAAAAAAGAAGCAGATACACCCAAGAGGAGCAGAAGGCTGGAAATAATCAAACTCAGGGCTGAAATCAATCAATTAGAAACAAATAAAACTATTCAAAGAATCAATGAAACAAAAAGCTGGTTCTTTGAGAAAATCAACAAGATAGACAAACCCTTAGCCAAACTAACTAAAAAGCAGAGAGAATCTACCCAAATCAGCAAAATCAGAAATGAATAGTGTGACATAACTACAGACGCTGAGGAAATTCAAACAATCATTAGGTCATACTACAAAAGCCTATATGCCACAAAATTTGAAAATCTAAATGAAATGGACAATTTTCTTGATAGATTCCATCTTCCAACATTACGTCAAGATCAGGTAGAAAGACTGAACAGCCCTATATCCCCCAAGGAAATTGAAGCAGTCATTCACAGTCTCCCCTCCAAAAAAAGCCCTGGGCCAGATGGTTTCAGCGTGGAATTCTACCAGACTTTCAAAGAAGTGTTCACACCAATTCTCCTCAAACTATTTCACAAAATAGAAACAGAAGGTACATTACCAAACTCATTCTATGAAGCAACAGTCACCCTGATACCTAAACCACACAAAGACCCAACAAAAAAAAGAGAACTTCAGACCTATCTCTCTTATGAACATTGACGCAAAAATACTCAATAAAATACTTGCAAACCGAATCCAAGAACACATCAAAGATATCATCCACCACGACCAAGTAGGCTTCATCCCAGGTATGCAAGGGTGGTTCAACATACAGAAATCCATCAATGTAATCCACCACATAAACAAACTGAAGGAGAAAAAACACATGATCATCTCCTTAGATGCTGAAAAAGCATTTGACAAAGTCCAACACCCATTCATGTTTAAAGTCTTGGAGAGATCAGGAATACAAGGCACATATCTAAACATAGCAAAGGCAATATACAGCAAGCCTATAGCCAACATCAAACTCAATGGAGAGAAACTTAAATCAATCCCACTGAAATCAGGGACAAGACAAGGCTGCCCACTCTCTCCCTACCTCTTCAACATAGTACTTGAAGTCCTAGCCAGAGCAATAAGAAAACTAAAGGAGATCAAGTGGATACAAACCGGGAAGAAAGGTCAAAGTGTCACTATTCGCAGACGATATGATAGTATATATGAGCGACCCCAAAAATTCAACCAGAGAACTACTCCAGCTGATAAACACCTTCAGCCAAGTGGCAGGATACAAAATCAACTTCAAAAAAATCAGAAGCCCTCCTCTTTACCAAAGACAAAAGGGCTGAGAAAGAAATTAGGGAAACAACACCCTTCACAATAGCCACTAACCACATAAAGTACCTTGGGGTGACACTAACCAAGCAAGTGAAAGACCTGTTTGAGAAAAACTTCAATTCTCTGAAGAAAGAAATTGAAGAAGATCTCAGAAGATGGAAAGATCTCCCGTGCTCATGGATTGGTAGGATTAACATTGTGAAAATGGCCATCCTGCCAAAAGCAATCTACAGATTCAATGCAATTCCCAGCAAAATACCAACTCAATTCTTTACAGACCTTGAAAAAAAGATTCTCAGCTTCATATGGAGAAACAAAAAACCCAGAATCTCCAAAACAATCCTGTACAACAACAGATCATCTGGAGGTATCTCCATCCCCGATCTCAAGCTGTACTACAGAGCAATAGTAATAAAAACTGCATGGTATTGACATAAAAACAGAAAGGAGGATCAATGGAACCACATAGAAGACCCAGAAATAAACCCACACACCTATGAATACTCGATTTTTGACAAAGAAGCCAAAATCATTCAATGGAAAAAAGACAGCATCTTCAACAAATGGTGCTGGTCCAACTGGATGTCCACATGCAGAAAAATGAAAATAGATCTATTTTTATCACCCTGTACAAAACTAAAGTCCAAGTGGATCAAAGACCTCAACATAAAACCAGATACTCTAAATCTGTTAGAAGAAAAAGTGGGGAACAGCCTAGAACTCATTGGCACAGGGACAATTTCCTGAACAGAACACCAACAGCACAGGCTCTAAGAGCAACAATCAATAAATGGGACCTCATGAAACTGAAAAGCTTCTGTAAAGCAAAGGACACTGTCATCAAAACAAAACGCCTGCCTACAGATTGGGAAACAATCTTCACTAACCCTTTATCTGATAGAGGACTAATATCGAGTATATACAAAGAACTAAAGAAGCTGAAAAGCAGCAAACCAAGTAATCCAATTAAAAAATGGGGAACAGAGCTAAACAGAGAATTCTAGACAGAGGAATATCGAATGGCAGAGAAACACTTAAAGAAATGCTCATCCTCATTAGTCATCAGGGAAATGCAAATCAAAACGACCCTGAGATATCACCTTACACCCCTCAGAATGGCCAAAATGAAATACTCAAGGGACAACACATGCTGGAGAGGTTGTGGAGAAAGGGGAACCCTCCTCCACTGCTGGTGGGAATGTAAACTGGTACAACCACTCTGGAAATCTATCTGGCACTTTCTAAGACAATTAGGAATAGTGCTTCCTCAAGACCCAGCTATACCACTGCTAGGTATATACCCAAAGTTTGCTCAAGTACACAAAAGGGATATTTGCTCAACCATGTTTATAGCAGCTTTATTTGTAATAGCCAGAACCTGGAAACAACCCAGATGTCCATCAATGGAGGAATGGGTACAGAAATTGTGGTATTTTTACACAATGGAATACTACTCAGCAATCAAAAAGGAGGAAATCATGAAATTTGCAGGCAAATGGTGGGATCAAGAAAAGATCATCCTGAGTGAAATATCCCAGAAGGAGAAAGACAAACACGGTATATACTCACTTATATAGACCTATAAGGTAGGATAAACATAATGAAATCTATACACCTAAAAAAGATAATCAAGAGAGCGGACATGGGGTAAGATGATCAATCCTCGTTTTGAAAGACAGATGGGATGAGCATTGAACATTCACAGTAGTCTACTCAGCGCATATGAAAAACTCTAACTAGCAGTGTTTTCAAAGCAAAGACTCATGACCAAACCTTTGGCAGAGTACAGGGAATCATAAGAAAGAAGGGGAGTTAGTCTGATGAGGAAAGGATAGGAGCTCCACAAGGACCAAATATATCTGGGCACAGGGTCTTTTCTGAGACTGACATGCAACCAAAGACCATGTATGAATGTAACCTAGAACCTCTGCTCAGATGTAGCCTGTGGTAGCTCAGTAACCAATTGGTTTCCCATAGTGAGGGGAACAAGGACTATTTCTAACAGGAACTTAATGACTGGCTCTTTGGCCTCCCCACCCCCCAAGGGAGGAGCAGTCCCATTACGCCACAGAGGAGAGCTTTGCAGCCAGTCCTGAAGATACCTGA
This sequence comes from Psammomys obesus, assembly GCF_907164565.1. NCBI lineage: Eukaryota > Metazoa > Chordata > Mammalia > Rodentia > Muridae > Psammomys > Psammomys obesus. The sequence continues at coordinate 4,483,851 of NW_026596427.1, read as the reverse complement.
TAAAACAGGATCAGATGAATGGGGAGGAGGTCCCCCCTATCAGTGGACTTGGAAAGGGGCACGGTGGAGATGAGGGAGGGAGGGAAGGACTAGGAGGGAATGAAGGATCGGGACACAGCTGGGATACAGAGTTAATAAAATGTAACTGATAAGAAAAAAATAAAATTAAAAAAAATCTTCAAGTCTCTTAAGAAAGAAATTGAAGAATATGTCAGAAGATGGGGAGATCTCCCATGCTAATGGATCGTTGGGATTAACACAGTAAAAATAGACATTTTACCAAAAGAAATTTACAGATTCTGTGCAATTCCCATCAAATTACCAACACAATTCTTTGCAGAACTTGAAAGAACAATTCTCAATTATATATGGAAAAACAAAAAACCAAGAATTGGTAAAACAATTCCGTACAACAACAGATCATCTGGAGGCATCTCCATCACTATCTCAAACTGTGTTATAGAGCAAAGTAATAACAACTTCAAGGTACTGGTATAGAAATATAATGGTATATCAATGGAATCAAATAGAAGACCCAGAAATAAATCCATACACCTGATTTTTGACAAAAATGCCAAAACTATACAATGGAAAAAATATAACATCTTCAACAATTGGTGCGTCTCTCACTGGAAGTCCACATGTAGAAAACTGCAAATAGAACCATATCTATCGCCCTGCATGAAAGTAAAGTCCAAGTGGATCAAAGATATCAACATAAAACCAGACACACTAAAGCTGTTGAAAGAAAAAGTGAGGAAGAACCTTGAACTCATTGGCACAGGAGACAATTTTCTGAACAGAATACGAACAGCTCAGGCTCTAAGATCTACAAGTAACAAATGCAACCTCATGAAACTGAAAAATGTCTATAAGCAAAGGATACTTTCAGCAAAACAAAATGACACCCTACAGACTGATAAAGGAACTTCACCAACCCTACATTCAATAAAGGACTAATATCCAGAATATATAAATAAATCAAGAGATTAGACAACAACAAACCAAATATTCCAATTTAAAAATGGGGTACAGAGCTAAGAAGAGAATTCTTGAGAGAGGAATATCAAATAGCAGAGAAACACTTAAAGAAATGCTCAACATCCTTAGTCATCAGGAAGATGCAAATCAAAACAACCCTGAGATTTCACCTTACACCCATCAAAAGTGACTAAGGTCAGAAACTCAAGGGATGATGCATGCTGGAGAGGATATGGAGAAAGGGGAAGCCTCCTCCTTGCATTATGTAGTTTCTGTTACAAATGTAACACAGCAGATTAGTCCATTCTCTTTTGATGTAATATTTCATTTACTTTTCTATTTTTGTATAATATTCTTCATACAATATGTTTTGATCATACTTTTTCCCCTACCATGGCTCCTCCTGGGACCTGCCCACTTCCTTACTCATCCAACTTTATGTTTTCTCAATCTCTTTTAATCTTTTATAATGATGCTTTTTCTTACTTGATCACAAAGTAGGACCCTTCAAAATATGCATAGATTCTAAGCCTGGAATGATTAATTCAGCCAATTGTTTTCTGTTACAGTCCTTTAGTATAAAATTTCCTTTGTAACCTCCTTGCCTTTGTCATCGATGTCATGAAAATTTTAAAGATGTTCGTATCTCTCAATGTCTCTGCTCTGAATTTACACATAAAACTGTACAACATATTATATTGCATCTCTCTACAAGCAGGTTATGTTGTTAATACAGCCTTTTTCTTCATTTACACATTTTTATTCTGTCTTTTTGAATTCAATTCATTTAAGTTGTTTAATTTTATTAATGCTATTTAAAACCAAATGTGGCAATTATGACATATAAGTACAATTTTGTTAATCTAGTGTCAAAGAAATAATAAAACTATATTTTTTTTTCTTGGAGTTCTGTTGTTCTGGTAAAATCAATAGAGGAAAGGATGTTAAAGAAAAAAAAAACCCTCTCAAGCTGGGATTTTTGCAAGTTTTCTTTTTGAAAAGGCTTGAGCTCAATAATTTTTAGATAGTTACTTGGGGAACAGAATTCACTACTGGAAAATGAAACTGCACCACCTGTTTTAAACATCTCCTTAATATAGACTAGCAGTTAAAAAAAAACCAATGTGAGCTGAGCACTCATTTACTTTGTAACAATCCCTTAGCAATTCTATAAATTTTGTTAGTTGTAACAGACAAGAGTAGCTTAAGATTAAAAAATTAATAATTATCTACTTTACTTAACACCAATTTTATAGCTTTAATTTGTAATTGTGAAGAGATTATTACAGTGTTTCTGAAGGGCAGAGCATACGAAACTCCAAAACTGGTGATTAGATAGGCAGCTGAAACCAGAGCATTAATTTTGAGGCTTCCCAGCTAGAGCGGACAACCCCTGAGCTGGGACAGATTGGACCAAGCACCACCCCCTGCTGTGAATATGTCTATGGTATGAGAGTGGAGAACTATTAAACCCCTGCACTTTCAGATGTACCATTGCTTGCTCCTGAGGCTTCACAGTGGCTTCAGCGATGGCAGAGAGTGCACAACCCCAGGTACAGGGCCTTCTTACTCTAAAGGCCAAACAGAGGACCCAAATTTGAGAGTAGAAAACTGTGGGCTCTCTGAGCTTACATAATATGCCTGCAAGTGAGTGCACACAGGGCCTCTGCACTTACCACACAGACAAAGGTAGACCTATAAGAATCACACCAGACTTCTCAACAGAAACTATGAAAGCCAGCAGGGCCTGGGAGATATCACACAGAATCTAAGAAAACACAGATTTCAAACCAGAAAACCAGGAAAACTTTCAGTCAACATACATAGAGAAAATAAAATATTCCATGACGAAACTAAATGCAAACAATATCTACAGAAGATACCAGAAGGAAAACTACAATCTGACGAAACCAACTACATCCAAGAAAACACAGGACATAGATTACATCACAATGAAAAATCAAAAGAAAACGAGCACACATACACACTATCATCACAAACTCCACAATAAAATGAACTAATTAATTCATTGGTCACTGTTATCTATCAACCTCAATGGATTCAACTCTCTGATGAAAAGAGACCACTAACAGAATGGTTGTGGAAAAAGGATCCAACATCCCACAGCGTATAAGAAACACACCTGTACAATAAAGATCAACACTACCTCAGAGTAAAGGGCTATAAAAAGGTTTTCCAAACAAACACACCAAAAAGCAACCTGGAGTAGTCATTCTAATATCTAATAAATTAGATTTTACACCAAAATTAATCAAAAAAGATGAGGAGGGACACATCATTCTCATCAAAGGAAAAGTCCACCTGTAGGACATCACAATCCTGAACATCTATGCCCCAAATAAAAAAGCATCTGCATCTGTAAATGAAACATTATTATAGCTCAAACCACACATTGATCTGAATACCTTAATAGTGGGATACTTCAACACTCCACTCTCACCAAGGGACAGATAATCTAGACAAAGATAAATAGGGAAATAATGAGAATTACAGAGTTATTAAATCAAATAGACCTAATAGATGTCTACAGGACCTTTCACCCAAACTCAAAAGAGTATACCTTGTTCTTATCACCCCAAGGAATGTTCTCCAAAGTTGACCATACAGTTGGACACAAAGCAAGCTGCAACAGATACAAGAAGACAGAAATAACCCCTTGTATTTTGTCAGATCATCATGACTTAAAACTAGACCTCAACAACAATGGAAGTAACAACAAGCCTACACATACTTGGAAATTAAACAACTCTGTACTCAATGACAGCTGGATCAGGAAAGAAATAAAAAAGAAATTAGAGACTTCCAAAAATTCAATGAAAATGAAGGCAAATAATACTCTAACTTATGGGACACAATGAAAGCAATACTAAGAGGAAATTTCATAGCATTAAGTGCCTTCAAGAAGAACTTTGAGTCATTTCATATAAGCAACTTATTGGCACACCTGAAAGCACTAGAAAAAAAAAAGAAAAAGAAGCAGGCACACGCAAGAGGAGTAGATGGTTGGAAATAAACTCAGGGATGAAATCAATAAATTAGAAACAAACGAAACAACTCAAAAAGTCAACGAAACGAAGAGCTAACTCTTTGAGAAAAATCAACAAGATAGACAAAGCTATAGCAAAACTAACTAAAAGGCAGAGAGAAATTATCTAAAAGAGCAAAATCAGAAAATAAATGGGACACAACAACAGAAAATGAGGAAAAAAAGAATCATTAGGTCTTACTTCAGAATCTGATATGTCACATAATTTGAAAATGTAAATGAAATTGACAATTTTCTTGATAGATTCCATTTACCAAACCTAAACCAAGATCATGTAAATAGATTAAAGAGATCTATATATCCCAAGGAAATAGAAGCAGTCATCAAAATCTCACAGCCCCCTACCCCCAAAAAAAGCCAAGGGCTTGATAGTTTCAGCACAGAATTCTACCTGAGCATAAAGGGAAAGCTAATGCCGATACTCTTTAAACTATTCCATAAAATAAAGAGAAGGAACATTATCAAACTCATTCTATGAGGCCACAGTCACCTTGATACCTAAACCACAAAATGACCCAGTGATAGCAAAGAGAACTTCAGACATACCTCTCATATGAACATTGATGCAAAAATACTCAATAAAATACTTGCAATCTGAATATAAGATCACATAAAATAAGTCATCCACTATGACCAAGTAGGTTGCATCCCAGGCATACAGGGGTGGTTCAATATATGGAAATCCATCAATGTAATCCACGATATAAACAAACTGAAGGAGGAAAACCATATGATAATTTTCTTAGATCCCAAAAAAGCATTGGACAAAAACCAACACCCATTCATGTTTAAAGAAGTGGGCAGATTAGGGATAAAAGACACATACCTAAACATAATAAAGGCAATATATTCAACAAGTATATAGCTAACATCAAACTGAGCAGAGAGAAACTTAAATGAATCCCACTGAAATCAGAGACAAGGCAAGCCTGTTCACTCTGTCCTTATCTCTTCAACATAGTATCTGAAATCTTAGCTAGAGCATTGAGACAACTAAAGTTGATAAAGGAAATACAAATTGGAGAGGAAGAATTCAAAGTATTACTATTAACAGATGATATTAAAGTATACATAGGTAACCCCAAGTATTCTACCAGAGAATTCTTTCAGTTGATAAACACCTTCAGCAAAGTGGCTGGATACAAAATTAACTCAAAAAACAAAAACAAAAAACAAATTCAGAAGCCTTCCTGTATACCAAAGGCAAAAGGGCCTAGAAAGAACGAAAGGAAACAATACCCTTCACAATAGCCACAAATAACATAAAATACCTTGGTGTCACTCTAATGAAGCAAGTGAAAGACCTGTTTGAAAAAACTTCAAATCTCTGAAGAAAGAAATTAAAGAAGATATCAGAAGATAGAAAGACCTTGCATGCTTATGGATCAGTAGGATTAACATAGTGAAAAAGTTCATTCTGTCAAAAACAATCTACAGAAAAAATGCAATTCTCATCAAAATAACAACACAATTCTTTACAGATGTTGAAAGAAAAATTATCAACTTCATATCGAGAAACAAATAACCCAGAATTTCCAAAACCACCCTGTATAACCACAGATCATCTGGAGGTATCTCCATCCCTGATCTCAAGCTATACTACAGAGCAATAGTAATAAAAATTGCATGTTACTGGCAGAGAAACAAGTTGGAGGATCAATGGACTCGAATAAAAGACCCAGAAATATACCCACACACCTATGGATACTTGATTTTTGATTAAGAAGCCAAAAACATTCAATGGAAAAACTGGTGCTGGTCTCACCCGATGTCTACATGTAGAAAAATGCAGATAGACACATATTTATCACCCTGCACAAAATCAAAGTCCAAGTGAATAAAAACCTCAACAAAACCAGACATACTGATTCTGTTAGAAGAAAAACTCGGGAAGAGCTTTCACCTCATTGGCACAGGAGACAACTTCCTGAACAGAAAACCGCAGTACAGGCTCTAAGATCAATAATCATTAAATGGGACTTCATGTAACCGAAAAGCTTCTGTAAAGCAAAGCAAATTGTCATCAAAACAAAAATACAGCCTAATTACTGGGAAAGGATCTTATTCAACCATATACCTGACTGAGGCCTAATACCCAGAATATATAAATATCTCAAAAAGTTAAAAAGCAACAAATCAAGTAATCCAATTAAAAATGGGGTACAGAGCTAAACAGAGAATTCTCAATAGAGGAACATTGAATGGCAGAAAAACAAAGAAATGCTCAAATATCTTAGTCATCAGGGAATTGCAAATCAAAACAACCCTGAGATTTCACCTTACACCCATCAAAATAGCTAAGATAAAAAACTCAAGTAACAACACATGCTGGAGAGGATGTAGAAAAAGAGAAACCCTCCTTCATTGCTGGTGGGAATGTATACTTGTACAACCAGTTGGAAATGAGTCTGGAGCCTTTTCAGACAATTAGGAATAGTGGTACTTCAAGATCCAACTATACCACTCCTAGGCATATGTCCAAAATATGCTCAGTCTACAAAAAAGGACAGTTGCTCAACCATATTCATAGCAGCTCTATTAGTAATAGCCAGAAGTTGGAAACAACCCAGATGTTCCTCAGTTGAGGAATGGATACAGAAATTGTGGTACATTTACACAATGGAATACTACTCAGCAATTAAAAACAAAGAAATCATGAAATTTTCAGGCAAATGGTGAGACTTAGAAAAGAATATCTTGAGTGAGGTAACCCAGACATAGACACACATGGTATATTCTCACTCATCATTTTATAAGATAAACATACTAAAATCTATAGTCCTAAAGAAGATAAACAAGGAAGACCATAGGGAAGATGTTCAATCCTTACTCAGAAGGGCAAATGTGATAGACATTGGTAGCAGGAGAAGCCTACCACAGACAGCCTCTGAAATAACTCAACTGATTGAGGTATAGCAGCAGAGGCTGAGACTCATAGCCAAAGGCTGGGAAGAATGCATGGAATTTTATGAAAGTAGTGGAAGTTAGAAAGATATTGATGGGACAAGGAGCTCCAAAAGGAGACAAACAGAGACAAAAAAAACTGGGCCCTGGAGGTCCTGCAGAGACTGATACCCCAAACAAGGACCATGCATGAATAGGACCTAAAACACCAGCTTAGATGATGCCCTTAGATTCAGTCTTCGAGTGGCTACCCTCGTATGGGGAACAGGGTCTGTCCCTGACATGAAATCAGTGGTTGGTTCTTTGATCACCTGTCCCTGAGGAAGAAGCAGCCTTACCAGAGAGGAAGACAATGCAAACAGTGCTGCTGAGACCTGATAGTTTCGGTTCAGTTGGAAGGGGAAGAGAACCTCCCATATCAGTAGACTGAGGAGGGGCATGGGTGTAGAAGAGGGAAGAAGGGTGGTATTGGAAGTGGACAAGTGAGGGAGGTACATCTGGGATATACAGTGAATAAAGTATAATAAATAAAAAAACAAATTTTTAAAAATTAAAGTTATTGATTTTGTTATTTAAAAATGTCAACAAATATATACAGTATATTCTGATTACTCTTTCACCACTACCCTCTTTTATCTCAATCCATTTTCCATCAAATCACCTTTGTTATTCATCACCAGTAATTTTCCAAAATTCTAGACTTCTGGTTTGCTTTTAAAATAACATCTGGTTATATTCTAGACTGCATGTCACACATATGTCTTTATTCCAATAACAGTGAGTCACTCCAAACTTTGAGCTTGAGAGATCTATTCATTTTCTAATACATTCCTGTTTGTAGCCAATTTCCCTTCATTAATCGCATTTTGCATATTTGAGAAAGAATAATGCTTCTGGGGTTTTTAAATTAAAAAAAATTAAGGAAGGGATGGAGGTCCTCCCCTTTCAGTGGACTGGGGAAGATGCATGGGTGGAGATAAGGTAGGGAGGGTGTGATTGGGAGTGGGCTAGGGAGGGGGCTATAGCTTTGAAACAAAGTGAATAAACTGTAATAAATAAAAATATATTAAATTAAAGATTCCAAAACCAAATATTAAGAACAATATTCAGATCAACAAATTGTGATCTGACAAGTTGTGCCAAAGTCTGGTTATACTCATTTCTAAACATTTTTTTTTTTTTTCAGAAAGGAAAGCAGCTTTTTAAAAACATTTGAATTTTTTTTAATAATGAAACACAACATGAGTTATACTTGTTCTGTGCCCCCAAGAATGTTCCAAAGTGAACTTGAATTTTTGTCAACATAAATGTGTAGTTAATTTGACAAGTAACAGGCTACTGAAATCAGTATCTGAAAGAGAAAATGGCATGGAGTTTTGTTTATGTCCTTAAAATAATCATAAATACAGTCAATTTCAGTTAAAAATGTAATAACTAATACATTTCAAATATAAAAATGAATTTATTTAAATTTAAAACAAATTATGTGTACATAAACACTAGATATTGTTGTATGAGTGTGTGTGTGTGTGTGTGTGTGTGTGTGTGTGTGTGTGTGTAGAAATATGAACCAGAGAAGGGGAAATATCTTAGAGTGGGGAGCAAAGAAAACAGGATAAGAAAATAAGCAAATATATGTGATAAAAAAATAAAGGTATATTATTTAGGGGAAGAATGGTACCAGTAGAAGGTAGGCAGAGGAATGGAGGAAAACATTGAAGGCAGAAAAAAAAAAAAACAGCGAGAACAAAAAATATATGTAATTGATTAAATGAAATGAACTAATCTCAAGCCGAAGCTATAAATGCAGGTTTATTGGGAGCAGTGAGAGAGGTGAGGGGGAAAGGAAAGGGGAAGGGGAATGTGCACTGGGTGGAGGGAGAGGGAAAAGGGGGGAAGGGAGAAAAGCAAAAAGTAGCAGTGGAACCAATATGTCTGGATTATATAATGAAGGGCCTCTGGGAGTGAATCCCTGCCCCTAGGTAGAGGGCAGGGTATGGCAGCCATACACTACAGCAGGTAGGGACTTCAAATTTCCAGCCTTTGGTTGAAAATAAATGGACAATGAGCAAAGAATTTTTCTGCGTACTTCTGGCTGACTTTGGGGGTGTTGATTTTGGGGAAGTAGGGCAAAAAGGTAGAATGTTGGCAAGTCCCAAGAGCAGGCTGCTCTATTTGCTGTCCAGGATCTGTGAGACTATCTGTAGCTAGGAAACTGCAGGTCCAGCTGATGTTGTGTGAGTTTAGGCCAGAGCACCTGAGTTCTGGATACAGTTCTTGAGGAAACAGGATACTGGAACATATATATATATATATATATATATATATATATATATATATATATATATCCCTAACATATATATATATATGTATATATATGTTAGGGATAAAGATAAAGCTAAGGAGTTTAACTTTTAGGCCCATGGTCTTGAAAATTGGTGGAGGGGAGTCCCAAATCCAGGGGAGGAATTCCACCCTCAGGAATAGGTAGGCTGGGAAACTGGCTGGTGATTGGCAGTACTTATCTGGAGCATGACATGGATTCCAGTGGATCTCCTAAAGATTACAGGAATCTTTTTTAAGTTTACAAAAGAGATAAGTTGGTTTGGGAGACAATTTAAAATCTGATTGATGTTAAAGCTCTACATAGTCTTAATACAAAACCAATAGCATAGTGGGGGAAAGAGCTTTTTATATACCGGAAATCACTTTTTTAATTTTTATTGTTTTAATATTAGATACAGTTTGTTAACTTTGTATTCCTGCTGTATCTCACTCTCTCTTTCCCTCCGAATCTCACCCCCCCACGCTCATCTCTTCCCTGCCCCTTTCCAAGTCCACTGATAAGGGAGAACCTCCTCCCCTTACATCTGATACTAGTTTATCAGGTATCTTCAGGACTGGCTGAAAAGTCCTCCTCTGTGGCCTGGCAAGGGTGCTCCTCCCTGGGGGAAGGGGTCAAAGAGCCCACCATCGAGTTCATGTAAGAAACAGTCCCTGTTCCCCTTATTAGGGTACCCACTTAGATGTTGAGCTACCAAGGGCTACATCTGAGCAGGGGCTCTAAGTTGCATCCATACATGGTCCTTGTTTAGAGAAACAGTCTCATAAAAGACTCCTGTTCCCAGATATATTTGGTCCTTGTGGAACTCCTGTCCTCTCCAGGTTATATTAACCCCCCCTTTTTTTGATTCCCTGCACAGAAATCACATTTTATATACCAGAAATCACTTTCTATCACCAACCTTAAAACATTTTCTAATACTCTCAAACAGTTTATCAGAAGCTCAGACCTTACATAAACTACATTTTTGAGAGGGCAGGTGAAGCCTTTATTTCTGCTGTTAAACTGATCTTCAAACACATCAGAAACCAGAAGCATAATCCAAGCAGCCAATATATTGACTAATATGACAGAGCCTTACCCATTATCCATACAACCTTCTGTGGTGTCAGTGGCTCTTGTGGGTACAAGTCCTAAGGCAACATCACATCATCAGTCTTTGGGTGCTGGGACCAGCAAATATGAGAAGGCTTTTCTCTGTGGAAGAGGAATTTGGAAGAATGAAAGACCTTATTTTGTTTAAGTGTTCTGAGATCACCTCGGAACAAAGGCCTTGCTTTGCTCCAGATAGACTCCTCTCACATGGCCATGTCTTCACAAAAGAGTATGTGTGTGTGGGAGGGGAGATCTTGAAGCCCAGAATAGGCACCTGGTAAGTCTTGGCAGCAGCTGGGGCAGTGAACTCTCTGGGTGCCTGTCCTGTTTGTCTACTGTTCAGGCAGGGCATTCTTGGAGGACCAGTTAGGGCATTCCTGCCCAGTATCACAGTAGCTAGGTGGAGTCATCTGTCATTTTGCCCAAATCTTTCTTGGAGACCTTGAGCAGCTGGAGTCTCTGTCACATTAAGCTTTATTATTAAAGATATTTTGCAGATTTTCTGACATTTTTGAGGACCATGATCTATTAAGTATAGCTGAGCCAACCAAACTTTGACTGTATAGTTACCCATTCTAAGCTTAACCTTGAAAACAAAACATGAGACTAGGTAAGCTTAGTCAGTTTTTGTTTGTTTGTTTATTTGTTTTTTAGCATGACTATAAATATATATCTGAACTAGTATAAAAGGAAAACTTTCAGTCATAGATACAGTTTATAGACTGGTGATCCTGCTCATCCTACCAAACTGAGCAGCAAAAGCTTAAAAGGTGGTGAGGAAGCCATGACTCCATCCCTTTTATCCCCAAATCAACATGGCACTCAGCCACAAATTTTACATGGTCCACAAAAGGAAATTTAATACTGGATCAGCTACAAGAAGACTGAAATAATCCCTTGTATCATATCAGACTACAATAGTCTAAAACTAGACCTCAACAATAACAGAAATAACAAAAAGCCTACACACGTGGAAACTGAACAACACTCTACTCAAGGACAACTGGGTAAGGGAGGAAATAATGAAAGAAATTAAACACTTCCTAGAATTCAATGAAAATGAAGGTACAACTTACTCTCACCCATGGGACACATTGCAAACACCGCCAAGAGGAAAGTTCATAGCACTAAGTACATTCATAAAGAAATCCAGGGCTCTCATAAAAGCAACTTAATGGCACTAGAAAAAAAAACAAACAAACAAAAAAAACAGAGACACCCATGAAGAGTAGACGATTAGAAATAGTCAAACTCAGGACTGATATCAATGAATTAGAAACAAAGAGAACAATTCAAAGAATCAAGGACGCTAAGAGCTGGTTGTTTGAGAAGATAAACAAGATAGACAAACCCTTAGCCAAACTAAGTAGCAGAGGGACACTGTTTAAATAATCAAAATAAGAAATGAAAGGGGGACATATCAACAGACACTGAGAAAATACAAAGAATCATTAGGTCATACTTCAAAAGACTATATGACACAAAATATGAAAATCTAAATGAAATGGAAAATTTCCTTGATATTCCATTTACCAAAGCTAAACCAGGTAAACAGATTAAACTGACGTATATCCCCTAAAGAAATAGAAGCAGTCATCAAAAAGTTACCCTGCCAAAAAAAGAGCCAAGTGCCTGATGGTTTCAGCACAGAATTCTGCCTGAGCATCAAGAGAGAGCTAACGCTAATACTCTTCAAAGTATTCCACAAAATAGAATCAGAACAAACATTACCAAACTCACTCTATGAGCCCACAATAACATTGATACCTAAACCACACAAAGACCCAACAAAAAAGGAGTAATTCAGACCTATCTCACTTATGAACATTGACTCAAAAATACTCAATAAAGATAATCATATGGAGGCGGTGCAAGATGGGAGCACCAGGAGGACTCTCATTCTGACCAGCAGCACAGCAGGATCAGCACAGTGACCAGCAATCAGAACTTGCGACCATAAAATACAGGCGATTGTATTTCCCAGGTGAGAGGATACCCCAACGGTGGGGGATTCAATCAGCTTTTAACTCACCCAGCTAAACCGCGGAAGAGATCCCAGTTCCGCCAGATGCTTGGCCACCAGCCCCAGCCCAGATCCACAAGCGAGTGTCTCTGGTAACTGTCCCAGACTGAACTGTGCGCACCACACTATCAGATTTTGGAATTTTCAGTCAAGAGATAGCCCCATGGTGCAGGAAACGATTGGGACCGACCTTAGGTCACCCAGACATCCCCTGGAAAAGACTCGGGTTCCGCGGGTGCCCCAGGAGCCAGCCCAGAGGCAGAGCTGGGGACCCAGGCGCCTGCACAGAGCCCTGCCTGCGCACCTGATTCACTGCCTCAGATAGAACTGTGGGCCCCAGGGCACCAGAGACTGTGTTTCACTGTAAGGTGCAAACACACAGGGAGGGAAACGGCTGGTCTGATCTCAGAGCACTCAGCCAACACCCCCACCCCAAAAAGGTCTCGGGAAAATTACCCAATTTAGGCAGACGCCCAGGCTCCCAAAGGCCAGAAAGGCAGATACAGGCAGTTTCAGCTAGGTGGCAGAGACTGAGTGGTGCGCCCCAGGGCAAAAAAAGAGACTAGGAGTCCCTGTCTCCAGAGAATCCACAAGGAAGGAAGGAAGGAAACGGTACAGTCTTAAATCACCCAAGCCTTCCCTGGAAAAAGTCTCACAGACCAGCAGGGCTGAGCCACCATCACTCAGCTGTGCTCCAGACACAGGCACAAACAGTTGCTGTGCGCGAGATGTCCAACTGGGTCACAGCAGCTGATCATTAAATTACAGCAAGAAACCCAGAAAGAGGGCAGCTGTCTTCAGGACTTCCCTGGGTGAGAGGAAAACCCTCTTGACTAACAAAGACCACAGTTACCACTCAGGTCTCTATCCGTGAGGTGAGCAGCAGCAACTCCTGAAAACGCCAGCCATCCAGGGACTATACCCAAAAAACTGAGAAGACATCCTTCAGGAAAAACCAGCTTTCTGCCAAGGGGATTCTCTCCAACACAGGATCCCCAGGAACCACCAGAAAATAACCCCAAACACCTAAGATAGCACAATGGGTAGAGGCCAGTGTAAAAGCTCAATCAACAAAAGACAGAGCAATAATGGCATCTGCAGAACCCAGTTACCCAGGGGCAAGTAGCCCTGGACACCCCAGCAAGACTGAAATCCAAGAAGATGACCTAACAACTATGCTCATGAAGATGATAACAGAGGAAACAAATAAGATAATTAAAGACATCGAGGAAGATAAACTCAAACAGAATATTGCCATCCATAAAGAAATAGAGGAAGTTGCAGCCAAACAGTTTATGGCCTTTAGAAAGGAAATGCTTAAAGCACTGAATGATATAAAAGAAACAGAGTTGAAGGAACTAAAAGAAAAATAGGAAAATACAATCAGACAGATGAAGGAAGTAAACAAAACAACTCAAGACCTGAAGATAGAACTGGAACAATTAAAGAAAACACAAATGGAGGAAATAATGAAGAGGAAGAATCTAGGGAAAAAAAAAAAAACAGGAACTACAGAGGTAAGCATAACCAACAGACTACAAGAGATAGAAGAATGAATCTCAGGTGTAGAAGATACAATGGAAGAAATCGATGTATCTGTCAAAGAAAATGTTAAATCTAAAAAAAAACTCCTGACACAGACCTTCCAAGAAATCCAAGACAATATGAAAAGACAAAACCTAAGAATAATAGGTATAGAGGAAAAAGAAGACTCCCTTCTCCAAGGCCCAGAAAATATTTTCAACAAAATCATTGAAGAAAATTTCCCCAAATTAAAGGAGAGGCCAATAAGAATACATGAGACCTACAGAACACCCAACAAATTTGACCAGAAAAGTAAATCCTCCCACCACATAATCAAAACAGTAAGTATACAGAACAAAGAAAAAATACTAAGAGCTGCAAGGGGAAAAGGCCAAGAAATATATAATGGCAAACCCATTAGAATCACAACTGACTTCTCAACAGAGACTATGAAAGCCAGAAGGGCCTGGACAGATATCATTCAGACCCTAAGAGAACACAGATGTCAGCCCAGGCTACTATAACCTGCAAAGCTCTCAGACCTCATAGATGGAGAAAACAAGATATTCAATGACAAAAACAAATTTCACCAATACCTACACACAAATCCAGCATTACAGAAGACACTGGAAGGGAACATACAACCCCCAAAAATTAGATTCTTTCAAGAAAACACAGGAAATAATTAACCCTACTACAGTAAAACAAAAAGCAACCAAGCATACAACCTTATGACCGCAGCCAACATCAAAATCAAAGGATCTAACAGCCACTGGTCATTAATCTCTCTCAACATCAATGGACTCAACTCTCCAATAAAAAGCCACAGATTAACATAATGGATACATAAACAAAACCCAGCCATATGATGCATACAAGAAACACACCTAAGGCACAAAGATAGACATTACCTGAGGGTAAAGGGTTGGAAGATGATTTTCCAAGCAAATGGTCCCAAGAAACAAGCAGGAGTAGCCATTCTAATATCTAATAAAATAGACTTTCAACCAAAATTAATAAAAAGAGATGGGGAAGGACACTTCATACTCATCAAAGGAAAATTCCACCAGGAAGACATCACAATCCTGAACATCTATGCCGCAAATACAAGAGCACCCACATTTGTTAAAGAAACATTGATAAAATTTAAACCACATATAGATCCCCACACATTAATAGTGGGAGACTTCAACACGCCACTCTCAACATAGGAGAGGTCAACAAAATAGAAATTAAACAAAGAAACAATGTCTCTCTATCAGAGGTCATGAATCAAATGGACCTAACAGACATTTACAGAATTTTACACCCAAACACAAAAGAATTTACCTTCTTCTCAGCACCTCATGGAACCTTCTCCACAATAGACCATATGGTTGGTCACAAAGCAAGCCTCAAAAGATACAAGAAGATTGAAATAATCCCTTGTATCTTGTCTGATCATCATGGAATAAAGCTGGACCTCAACAATAACAGAAATAGCAAAAAGACTACACACACATGGAAACTGAACAACTTGTTACTAAATGACAGCTGGGTCAGGGAAGAAATAAGGAAAGAAATTAAAGTCTTCCTAGAACTCAATAAAAATGAATACACAACATACCCAAACTTGTGGGACACAATGAAAGCAGTGCTAAGAGGAAAGTTCATAGCACTAAGTGCCTTCAAGAAGAAATTTCAGACAGCTCATTCAAGCAAATTAATGGCTCACTTAAAAACCATAGAAAAAGAACAAGCAGACACACCAAGAAGTAGTAGATGGCTGGAAATAAACAAACTCAGGGCTGCAATCAATCAATTAGAAACAAATAAAACAATTCAAAGAATCAATGAAACCAAGAGCTGGTTCTCTAAGAAAATCAACAAGATCGACAAACACTTAGCCAACCTAACTAAAAGGCAGAGAGACACCACCCATATCAACAAAATCAGAAATGACAAGGGGGACAAAACTATAGACACTGAGGAAATCCAAAAAATCATTAGGACTTACTTCAAAAGTCTATATGCCACAAAATTTGAAAATCTAAATGAAATGGACAATTTTCTTGATCGATTTGACTTACCAAAGCTGAATCAGGACCAGGTAAATCAATTAAACAGTCCTATTTTCCCCAAAGAAATAGCAGTGGTCATCAAAAGTCTCCCATCCAAAAAAAGCCCAGGACCAGATGGCTTCAGCACAGAATTCTACCAGACCTTCAAAGAAGAACTAACACAAATTCTCTTCAAACTATTTCACAAAATAGAATCAGAAGGAACATTACCAAACTCATTCTATGAAGCCACAGTCACCTTGGTACCTAAACCTCACAAAGACTCAACAAAGAAAGAGAATTTCAGGCCAATCTTCCTTATGAACATTGATGCAAAAATACTTAACAAAATACTTGCAAAACGAATCCAAGAACACATCAAAGATATTATCCACTATGACCAAGTAGGCTTCATCCCAGGTATGCAGAGGTGGTTCAGTATACAGAAATCCATCAATGTGATCCACCATATTAACAAACTGAAAGAAAAAAAAATCCACATGATAATCTCCCTAGATGCTGAAAAAGCATTTGACAAAATCCAACATCCAATCATGTTTAAAGTATTGGAGAGATCAGGGATACAAACCACATACCTAAACATAGTAAAGGCGATATACAGCAAGCCTATAGCCAATATCAAACTGAACGGAGAGAAACTTAAAGCAATTCCACTGAAATCAGGGACAAGACGAGGCTGCCCACTGTCTCCATATCTCTTCAACATAGTGCTGGAAGTCCTTGCTAGAGTAATAAGACAGTTGAGGGAGAGCAAGGGGATACAGACTGGAAAGGAAGAATTCAAATTATCACTATTTGCAGATGATATGATAGTATACAAGAGTGACCACAAAAACTCTACCAGGGAACACCTACAGCTGATAAACTCCTTCAGCAAAGTGGCCGGATACAAAATTAACTCAAAAAAAATCAGTAGCACTCCTTTATACAAAAGACAAAAGGGCTGAGAAAGAAATTAGGGAAACAACACCCTTCAAAATAGTGACAAATGACATAAAGTACCTTGGTGTAAACCTAACCAAGCAAGTCAAAGATTTGTATGAAAAAAATTTCAAGTCTCTGAAGAAAGATTTAGAGGAAGATATGAGAAGATGGAAAGATCTCCAATGCTCATGGCTTGGCAGGATTAACATAGTAAAAATGGCCTTCTTACAAAAAGCAATCTACAGATTTAATGCAATTCCCATCAAATTGCCAACACAATTCTTTACAGACCTGGAAAGAAAAATTCTCAACTTCATATGGAATAACAAGAAACACAGAATTGCTAAAAAAATCCTCTACAATAAAAGAACTTCTGGAGGTATCTCTATCCCTGATCTCAAGCTGTACTATATAGCAACAGTTATAAAAACTGCATGGTACTGGCATAGAAACAGAATGGTGGATCAATGGAACCGAACAGAAGACACAGAAATAAACCCACACACTTATGGACAACTGATTTTTGACAAAGATGCCAAAACCATACAATGGAAAAAAGATAGCATCTTCAACAAATGGTGCTGATCCAACTGGATGTCTGCATTTTGAAAAATGAAAATAGATCCATACTTATCACCCTGCACAAAACTGAAGTCCAAGTAGATCAAAGACCTCAACATAAAAGCAGACACATTAAATCGGCTAGAAAAAAAAGTGGGGAATACACTAGAACTCATTGGTATAGGAGAAAACTTCCTGAACAGAACAGCAACAGCACAGGGTCTAAGAGCAACAATCAATAAATGGGACCTCATGAAATTGAAAAGCTTCTGTAAAGCAAAGAACACCGTCATCAAAACAAAACGACTGCCTACAGATTGGGAAAGAATCTTCACCAACCCTTTATCTGACAGAGGACTCATATCCAGTATATATAAAGAAGTAAAGAAGCTGAAAAGCAGCAAACCAAGTAATCCACTTAAAAAATGGGGAACAGAGCTAAACAGAGAACTCTCTGTAGAGGAATATCGAATGGCAGAGAAGCATTTAAAGAAATGCTCAACCTCCTTAGCCATTAGGTCAATGCAAATCAAAACCACCCTGAGACTTCACCTTACACCCATCAGAATGGCCAAGATAAAAAAATTCAAGTGACAACACATGCTGGAGAGGTTGTGGAGAAAGGGGAACCCTTCTCCACTGCTGGTGGGAATGTAAACTGGTACAACCACTCTGGAAATCAATCTGGTGCTTTCTCAGACAACTGGGAATAGAGCTTCCTCAAGATCCAGCCATACCACTCCTAGGCATATATCCAAAAAGGCTCAAGTACACAGAAAGGACATTTGCTCAACCATGTTTGTAGCAGCTTTATTTGTAATAGCCAGAAGCTGGAAACAGCCCAGATGCCTCTCAACTGAAGAATGGATGCAGAAATTGTGGTACATTTATACAATGGAGTATTACTCAGCCATGAAAAATAAGGAAATCATGAAATTTGCATGTAAATGGTGGGACCTGGAAAGGATCATCCTGAGTGAGTTGTCCCAATAGCAAAAAGACACACACAGTATATACTCACTCATATAAACATACAACATAGGATAAACCCACTAAAATCGGTACATCTAAACAAACTAAGCATAAGAGAGGACCCTAACTAAAATGCTCAATCCCCATTCTGAAAGGCAAAGATGATGGACATCAGAAGAAGAAGAAAACAGGAAACAACCTAGGAACCTGCTACAGAGGGCCTCTGAAAGCCAGAAGATGAAAACAGGAAACAACCTAGGAACCTGCTACAGAGGACCTCTGAAAGCCTCTGCCCTGCAGACTATCAAAGCAGATGCTGAGCCTGATGGCCAACTGGTGGGCAGAGTGAATGGAATTTTATGTAAGAAGTGGGAAATAGCAAGAGCTGGAGAGGACAGGAACTCCACAAGGAGAGCAACAGAACAAGAAAATTTGAACACAGTGAACTTCCCAGAGACTCATACTCCAACCAAGGACTATTCTTGGCAATAACCTAGAACCCCTGCACAGATGTAGCCCATGGCATTTCAGTTTCCAAGTGGGTTACATAGTAATGGGAAGACGGACTGCCTCTGACATAATTTGTTCGGCCTGCTCTTTCATCACCTCCCCCTGAAGGGGGAGCAGCCTTACCAGGCCACAGAAGATGACAATGCAGCCACTTCTGATGAGAACTGATAGTCTAAGATCAGAAAGAAGGAGAGGAAGACCTCCTCTATCAGTGGACTTGGGGAGGGGCATGCATGCAGAAAGGGGAGGAAGGGTGGGATCAGGATGGGAGAAGGGAGAGGTTTATGGGGAATACAAAATGAATAAAGTGTAATTAATAATAATAATAAAATGAAAAAAAATACTCAATAAAATACTCCCAAACTGAATCCAAGAATACATAAAAGATATCATCCACCATGACCAAGCATGCAGGGGTGGTTTAAATATGGAAATCTGAAGCCCTCCTTTATACAAAGACAAACAGGCTGAGAATGAGATTAGGGAGACAACATTCTGTACCATAGCCACCAATAACATAGAGTGCCTTGGTATGACTCTAACCAAGCAAGTGAAAGACCTGTATGATCCAGCTATATCACTCCTGGGCATATAACCAAAATTTGCTAAATCGTACAAAAAGGACATTTGCTCAGCTATATTCAAAACAGCATTATTCATAATAGCCAGACTCTGGAAACACCCGAGATGTCCTTCAACTGAAGACTAGATACAGAAATTGTGGTACATTTACACAATGAAACACTACTCAGCAGTTAAAAATAAGGAAACCATGAAATTTGCAGGGAAGTGATGGGAAGTGAGTGAGGTAACCCAGAAGCAGAAAGACACATATGGTATATCCTCACATATAAGTGGATAATAGCAGTATAATATAGGATAAACATACTAAAATCTATAATCCTAAAGAAGCTAAGCAACAAAGATGACCTTAGGGAAGAGGCTGAAACATCACTCAGAAAGGCAAACAGGATAGATATCAGAAGTAGTAGAAGAAAAGGAACATGGCATGAGCCTTCCTCAGGGGGGCCTCTGAAAGACTCTACCCCTCAGGGTATGGAAAGAGATAATGAGACTCATAGCCAAACTTTGGGCAGAGTGCGGGAAATCCTATGGGAAAAGAAAGAGATAGAAATCCTGGAGGAGTCAAGAAATGCACAAGCAGAATAACAGAGCCAAAATACCTAGGCCCAGGGGGCCTGCAGAGACTGATACTCCAACAAAGGACCATGCATAGACCATGCATGTACACCCCCTACTCAGAGGAAGCACATTGGCTGCTCAGTTTGCGAGTGGGTTCCCTAGTAAAGAGTACAGGGTCTTCCTCTGACATAAACTCAGTAGTTGGCTCTTTGATCACTTTCCTCTGGGGAGTGGAGCCTTGTGATGCCACAGAGGAAGATGATGCAGGCAGCCCTGATGACCCTGATGAGGCTAGGTTCAGACAGAAGGTGAGGAGGACCTCCCCTATCAATGGAGTAGGGTAGGGGCATAGGGGGAGAAATGAGAGGGTGGGTGGGACTGGAAGGATATGGAGCAGGCTACAGCCAGAATACAAAATGAGTAAATTGTAATAAATAAATAAAGAAAAAAATAATATAGCCTAATGTTTTAATAACAACAAAAAGTCATCCCTAAAATTTCTCCAGATAGGTTAGAATATCATCAAACTGCTATTATTACAATTCCTTTTTTCCCCAACAGTCCTTTAGAATGACATTTTTCTTCACAGAATCTAGATTTGTGTTTTATTTAATAGTTAATTGTTCCCCTAAATTGGATACAATGGTAATTATCCATTACCAAACTGTTTTCATATATGACATTTCCCTGAGCCCTAGTTTGTTGCTGTGTTAAAAAGTTACTGTGAAACTTGCTACTGCTGTGAAAAGACACCATGACCAAGAAAGCTTATAAAAGTAAGCACCTATTTGGCATCTTGCTTACAGTTCCAGAGGATGAGTCCATGACCCAAATGGCAAAAATTATGGCAGGAAACTGCAGGCATGGAGCTGGAGCACTAATTGAGTAAATGTGCTGAAAAAGCAGAGAGAGAGAGAGAAAGAGAGAGAGAGAGAGAGAGAGAGAGAGAGAGATGAAATTTTAAAACCTCAAAGCCTACCTCCAATGATATATCCCCTTAAACAGGTCTATGCCTCCTTAGCCTTTCCAAAAAGTTCCACCAACTAGGGTAGAACTGTCATACAGGCTTCATTTCCCTGGCTGTAGTGCCAGGATCACTGCAATCACAACTGTTAGATTCAGTATGGTAAAGCAAGGCAAGAACAGCTGGGAATAAAAAGACTTCAGGCAGCATTGAGCACATAAGAAACAGACTTCTTGGGAGACAGCTTCAGTGATACAATTTGTTTAATTGAAAGTAACAAAGACTATTTAAACCTTTTGGGGATAAGTAAGTGCTATCAGGGTGAGTGTACATCATTGGCTGTGGCTAAGATGCTGAGGATGCCTCGTTTGTATAGGGGGGAATTTCAGCTGCTAGACATTACCTATAAGGAGAAAGGAAGATTAAATTGGCTGCCAGGTTACAGGACCTCCTCAGGAGAGAAAGCGTGAGGACACAGCACAATGTGAGGACACAGTACACTGAGTCATGAAGGCCCTGGGCTAGGGGCAAGCAGTCCTTTTCCTGCCAGTCTTAGATTTGAACATACCTTGACCCCATTCTGGCTTTGAGCTGGTTCTTTCTGGTTTCACAATTTTCTGGTCCCGCAACCAAGTGTTATAATATATGAGCCTATAGATATCATTGTAAATCAAATGACCACACTGACCAAAAACACTTGGAGGAGGAAAGAGTTTATTTAGCTTACCAGTTGCAGTCCAGCATGGAGTCATGGCAGAAGCTGGGAGGCATGAACTGAAACAGAGACCACAGAGAAACAAAGCATACTGGTTTGCTTCAAGTAGCTTGCTCAGCTACTTTTCTCATATGGCTCAAGTCCCACCCACAGGCTTAGTGATGGCAGAGCCCATAGTGAACTGAGCCCTCTTATATTAAGAAAACACCCTACAACCATGGCAACAGATATGTCAAGTTGACAAAGTTACCATTCTTTAGCCATTTTCTTCTCTGAATATTTGTTCTTATTTCTTGTTTTTTTTTTTTTTTCCTTCTTAGTGCCACAGAACGTTTTACCTCAGATCTTGTTGAGAATGCTGTGCTATGTCCAATTTTAACACACTTAACCTCCTCACCCTGCCCTAGGGGCTTTAGTTTTTTTCTCTCCATTTAGGTAGGAAGAATCTGTAAAGAAGCAGAACTAGGTGGTGCTGACAGAATGAACCTGGTGTAGCCAGTTTTATATCTGACAAACTAGACTTCAAACCAAAATGAATTAAAACAGACAGGGAAGGACACTACAGGCTCATGAAAGAAAAAAAAATCCACGAAGAGAAAATTGCCTTTTTTTCTTTTTATAATTTTGGAATTTCACAACATGAACCCTAGCACACTCAATTTCCAGTCCTCCCAGTCCCACTCCTCACACTTGTGATCTCTCGAAAGAAAGAAAGAAAGAAAGAAAGAAAGAAAGAAAGAAAGAAAGAAAGAAAGGAAGGAAGGAAGGAAGGAAGGAAGGAAGGAAAGAAGAAGAAAAAGAACAACAAAAACATCAAAACCAACAAAACCAAAAACAAAAACAACAAAATAAATCTATTTTTTATTGACCTTATACTCACCAGAGCATGTTCAAACAGTCTGTGGCCAGCCCTTCAAAGAAAAGTGCGTCCTTCCCTACCTACACTCCTGCCAGAAGTCATAAATTGTGGAGAACTATACTTCAACATTCTTATCACAAATTTTCCTCTTTGATGGCTTTCTGTCTAGGCTATACTTCTATGTTCCTCTTTCTCAGCTGTGAGTCTGCAGTCATCTATACCATGGCGAAATTAACTTCTGTGCACTTTACAGTCAGCAAGCAAGGATCACAGATTTTGTACATGGTTTCCATTATCAGTACATGCCACGGACCTCAATGTGGTCTCCAGTGATAGTACAGACCACATATATTAACACAGCCCACTGCTGCATCATGTGCCACAGACACTATAATAATCCTTGTCAACAGCACAGACCAAGGGCATCAACATAGCCTCAGGTAGCAGCACATGCCGCTCACATCAACATGGCTTCAGGTGACAGAATAGACCAAAAACCTCCAAGAGGCCTTTGGTGTTAACACTAGCTGTGGACATCAACACCTACCCCTGCTGAAGCATGACCACAGACCCAGACATAGCCTTTAGTAACAGCATGAACCACACATATTAACATGGCCTCAGGAGGCTGCACAGGCCATTCACTTCAACATAGCCCAACATGGCTCTAAACACAAGGATACCCCAACTTATAAAAGAAACACTACTATAGTTAAATATCATACTTACCATCATACAATGACACTGAGATACTCTAATACTTCACTTACCAATAGAGAGATTGCCCAGATAAGAACTACAGAGAGAAATATTTGAGCTAACAGATATCATAAACCAAATGAACCTAACAGATAATTTCAGAACATTTCATCCAAACACAAGCACCTCTTGAAAGTTTCTCAAAATGTCTACCAACCTGTACACAATGCAAGTATCAACAGATACAAAATAAAATGAAATAATTCCTTGCACCACCAGACCACCACAGATTAAACTGAACAACTCATTACTGAATGAAAAATGGGTAAAAACAGAAATTAACTAAGATATACAAGACTTTAGAATGGAATGAAAATAAAAACACAGCATACTCAAACTTATAGGACACAGTGAAAATGGTTCTAAAGGCAAGTTCATAACTAAGTGTATGCATTAAAAAATGCAGATAATCCATATTAGTAACTTACAAGCATACCTGAAAGCTGTAAGGAAACAACAAAATAAACAAAAGTAAAACACAAGAAATAATCAAACTCAGGGGTGAAATCAATACAATGAAACAAACAAACCAAACAATTCAAACAATCAATGGAACAAAGAGGTGGTTCTTTGAGAAAATCAAATAAGATACACAAACCTTTTCTTTCTTTCTTTCTTTCTTTCTTTCTTTCTTTCTTTCTTTCTTTCTTTCTTTCTTTCTTTCTTTCTTTCCTTCCTTCCTTCCTTCCTTCCTTCCTTCCTTCCTTCCTTCCTTCCTTCCTTCCTTCTTTCTTTCTTTCTTTCTTTCTTTCTTTCTTTCTTTCTTTCTTTCTTTCTTTCTTCTTTATATTTTTGGCTTTTTGAGGCAGGGTATCTCTGTGTAGCCTTGGTTGTTCTGTAACTCACTCTGTAGGCCAGGCTAGCCTCAAACTCAGAGATCCACCTGCCTCTGCCTTCCAAGTGCTAGAATTATAAGTATGTGCTACTTCTCCCAGATAAGATACACAAACTCTTAACCACATTAACAAACAAGTAGAGAGAAGATACAAATTAACAGAATTAGAGATGGAAAGGAGGACATAAAAACAGATATCAAAGAAATCCAGGGAATCATAAAAACATACTTAAAATGGTACAACCACTCTAGAAATCTATCTGGTGCTTTCTCAGACAATTAGGAATAGTGCTTCCTCAAGATCCAGCTACACCACTGCTAGGTATATACCCAAACTTTGCTCAAGTACACAAAAGGGATACTTGCTCAACCATGGAGGAATAGGTACAGAAATTGTGGTATTTTTACACAATAGAATACTACTCAGCAATCAAAAAGAAAGAAATCATGAAATTTGCAGGCAAATGGTGGGATCTAGAAAAGATCATTCTGAGTGAAATATCCCAGAAGGAGAAAGACAAACATGGTATATACTCACTTATATAGACCTATAAGATATGATAAACATAATGAAATCTATACACCTAAAAAAATAATCAAGAGAGCAGACATGGGGTAAGATGATCAATCCTCATTTAGAAAGACAAATGGGATGTGCATTGAACGTATGACAGGAGTCTACTGAGCGCATCTGAAAGACTCTAACTAGCAGTGTTTTCAAAGCAGATACAAAGGCTCATGATCAAACCTTCGGCAGAGTACAGGGAATCATATGAAAGAAGGGGAGTTATTATGATGGGGAAAGGTTAGGAGCTCCACAAGGACCAAATATATCTGGGCACAGGGTCTTTTCTGAACTGACATTCAACCAAGGACCATATATGGATATAACCTAGAACCTCTGCTCGGATGTAGCCTGTGGTAGCTCAGTAACCAATTGGTTTCCCAAGTGAGGGGAACAAGGACTATTTTTAACAGGAACTAAATGACTGGCTCTTTGATCTCCCCACCTCCGCAAGGGAGGAGCAGTCCTGTTAGGCCACAGAGGAAGGCTTTGCAGCCAGTCCTGAAGATACCTGATAAAACAGGATCTGGTGAATGGGGAGGAGGTCCCCCCCATCAGTGTACTTGGAAAGGGGCACAGTGGCGATGAGGAAGGGAGGGTGGGATTGGGAGGGAATGAGGGAGCGGGATATGGCTGGGATACAGAGTTAGTAAAATGTAACTGATAAGAAAAAGTAAAACAAAAAAAAAGCATACTTAAAAATGCGTACTCCACCAAATTGGAATATCTAAAAGATATTTATAATTTTCTCAGTAAGGTACCACTTATCAAAGTTAAATTAAGACCAAGTAAACAAATGTAACTACCACCCCAGATGAAATAAAAGCAGTCATCAAGTCTCCCAATTAAAAATGCCTAGGGCCAGTTTGTAGTACTTAATTCTACAGACTTTCTAGGAATTAACACCAGTACTCCTTAAATTATTCCACAAAATAGAAACAGAATGAACATTACCTAATTGTTTTTAGGAGGTGTCTTTGTTGGGGTTTTACAGCTATGAAGAGCCAACATGACCACAACTCTTATAAAGAAAATAATTTTAATTATAGCTTGCTTAGGGTTTCAGAGGTTTAGTCTGTTATCATGATAACAGATATCATGATATTATGGCAGGGGGTATGACAGCATGCAGGCAGTCATGATGCCAGAGGAGCCAAGAGTTCTACATTTTGATCCACAGGCAACAAGGAAAGACTGTGTGGCAAGTTGGGCTTAGCTTGAGCATATCAAAGCCGACCTTCAGAGTGACACACTTCCTCCAAAAAGGCCATACCTACTCAAATAAGGTCTCACCTCCTAATAGTGCCACTCCCTGTGGGGCAAGCATTCAAACACATAACCATTTCCATTCAAACCACCACAGGAGGCTACAGTCATCCTGACACCCAAACCAAAACGAACCAGCCAAAAAATGTTACAGATCATTTCCCCTTATTTATATAGATAAAAATTCTCAATAAAACACTTGCGAACTGAATCCAAGAACACATCAAAAAGACCATCCACCATAATCAATTAGGATTCATCTCAAAGATGCTAGGAAGTATCACTGGATAGATAGATAGATAGATAGATAGATAGATAGATAGATAGATAGATAGATACGGTCCACCATATAAAAAAACTGAAAGGCAAAAAAAAAAAAAAATTGCAGAAAAGGCCATTAAAAAATCCCAGTGCTCCTAAATGATAAAAAAAAAGTCCAATAAAAACTGTGGATACACGGGGCCTACCTCAAAATAATAGAGATGCTTTATAGCAATCCCATAGCCAATATCATCTGATGCTAATTACTGGCCCTCTGTGTAAACCTGCGTAAATCATTACACTTGATTGGCTAATTAAACAGCCTATTCTTGGGCAACGCAGAATGGGGTAGGTGTGGCTAAGGTTCCCAGGCTTTGTAGTATGGAGAAATCACAGGAAAGACAGACAGACTGGAAGAGAGGAAGGCAGAGGACTTCAGGATGGGTTAGCCTGGAGAAAACACCATATGCACAGAGGAAAAAAACTCCAATAATAGTGTGAAAAAGGCCCAGATTAAGAATACAAGCAAGTAGCATAGGATTATCGATGAAAAGTAGTATATTTGAGGAGGATTAAGGTGGATGACATTGGATGTGGGCTGGAAGATGGATGGTAAGGATATTGAGACAGTTTAAGTAAAATATCTGCCACACCCAAGGTAATCAAGGCAATTATAAATCTAACAGGTGTCTATGTTTCATTATTTGTGATAGCAGGTTAAATAATACCACTGTAATAAGGCTTAGTTCTAATAATAAACATTTTTTTTGCCCAACACTGATTTTTTTTAAATTGACTACAACAATCAACCTAAATGGAGAGAATTTTAATTTTCTTCCACTAAAATAAGGAAGAAGACAAAGTTGTCCACTCTTTCCATATCTACTTAATGTAGTGATTGAGTTCTCTTTTTCTCTTTTATTTATTTTATTCACTTTATTCCTTGTAGCCCCTTTCCTCCTCCTCTCCCAGTCCTACTCTTTATCCATCCCACCTTTCTCTTCCACCCATTTCAGAAAGTTGTAGAACTCTTCTGCTTTGGCCTGTCAAGACAGTCTCAGCAGAGGGAAGTGATCTAAAACCTAGCAAGTGAGTACATGTCTGATGCAGTTCCCAATTCCCTTCTAGAGTACCATCTTGAAGCCTAAGCTGCTCATCTGCTACATCTTTGTAGGAGGCCTAGGTCCAGCTCATGCATAGTCCTTGGTTAATATTTCAGTCTCAGCAAACCCTGGTGATTTGGCTTTAAATTATTTTTATTATTATACAAAAAAGATTTTATTTTGTCAGTCCATATATGCATATAAAGTACTTTGAGCATGTTTACCCTCTCATGTATACATATACATTATATATATTTATATTACTTTTTTTAATTTTTATTTTTTCTTCACAATTGTATCCTGATTGAAACCCCCTCCTTCAACTCCCCCCGTACCACAATGCATCCCACTTCTCCTCATTCCCTTACCCTAGTCCATTGAAAAGGGGAGTTCACCACTATTGCCATCTGCCCATAGATTATTAAGTCTCATCAGGAATGCTTGGATCCTCTTCCTCTGTGGCCTTGCAAAGCTCCATCATCATGAGCAAGTGATCAGAGAGTAGTCAACTAAGTTCATGATAGAGGCATGAGATCCATATAGGGACTGAGCTGTCAATAGGTCACATCTGAGCAAGGACTCTCCATGCATGGTCCCCCATTGGTGCATCATTCTCTTCAGGACCCCCTGGGCTTAGAGTGGATCAAGGAACTCAAAATAAAACCAAACACACTAAATCTGTTAGAAGAAAAAGTGGGAAAGAGACTTGAACTCATTGGCACAGGAATAATATCCTGAATAGACACAAACAGCTCAGGCTATAAGATCTACAACTAATAAATGGGTACTCGTGAAACCAAAAAGCTTCTGTAAAGCAAAATACACTGTCATCACAACAAAACACCAGCCTATAGGCTGGGAAAAGATCTTCACCAACCCTATATCTGATAGACAACTACGATCCAGAATATATAAAGAACTTAAGAAGTTAAACAGGAACAAACCAAGTAATCCAATTAAAAAATTGGGTACAAGGCAAAACAGAGAATTCTCAATAGAGGAATATCAAAAGGCAGAGAAACACTTAAAGAAATGCTCGAAGTCCTTAGTTATCAGGGAAATGCAAATCAAAATGACCCTAAGATTCCATTTTACACCCAACAGAATGGCTAAGATCAAACACTCAAGGGATGATGCATGTTGGAAAATATATAGATAAAGGGAAAACCTCCTCCATTGTTGGTGGGAATGTAAACTTGTACAACCACTTTGGAAATCAATCTGGCACTTTCTCAGACAATTAAGAACAGTGATAACTCAAGATCCAGCTATACTAGTCCTAGGCATATATCTGAAATATGCTCAACTATACAACAAGGACATTTGCTCAACCATGTTCGTAGCAGCTTTATTTGTAATAGAAAGAATCTGAAAAAAAAAAACCTAGATGTCCCTCAACGGAGGAATGGATACAGAAATTGTGGTACACAATGGAATAATATTCAGTTACTAAAAACAAGGGAATCATGAAATTTTCCGGCAAATAATGGGATTTAGAAAAGACCATCTTGAGTGAGGTAACCCAGAAGCAGAAAGACACGCGTGGTATACACTCACTCTTAAGTGGTTATTAGACATACAATAGAGTTATAAACATACTAAAATCTGTAGTCCTAAAGAAGCTAAACATCTAGGAATACCTTAGGGAAAATGCCCAATCCTCATTCAGAAGGGCAAATGCAATAGACATCGAAAGCAGGAGAAATCAGGGAATGGGACAGTTGCCTACCACAGAGGGCCTCTGAAAGACTCTACTGATCAAGGTATCAAAGTAGAGGCTGACACTCATAGCCAAATTTTGGGCAGAGTGCAGGGAATTTTATGAAAGGAGGGGGAGATAGAAAGACCTGGAGGGAATAAGAGCTCCAAAAGAAGATCAGCACAGCCAAACAACAACGACAAAACAAACAAACAAACAAACTGGGCCAAGGGGGCCCTGCAGAGACTGATACCCCAAGCAAGGACCATGCATGGAGAGGACCTAAAATCTTTGCTCAGATGTAGCCCATATCCAGAGTTTCCACGTGGCCTCCCTAGTAAGGGGAGCATGGTCTGTCTCAGGCATGAACTCAATGTCAGGCTCTCTGATCACCTTCTCCTTGAAAGATGCAGCCCTACAGGGCACAGAGGAAGACATTGCAGCCAGTTCTGATGAAACCTGGTAGGCTAGAGTCAGATAGAGTGGGAAGAGGACCTCTTTTATCAGTGGACTTCAGGAGAGGCTTAGGTGGTGAAGATGGAGGGAGGGCAAAATTGGGAGGAGGAGAGGGATGTCATCACAGCTGGGATACAAACTGAATAAATTTTAATAAATAATACAAAATTTAAAAATAAGTTAAAATACAACAAAAGAAATGAGACACCAACAGATCAAATAATTCAATTAAAAATGGGGTACAGAGCGAAGCTGAAAATTCTCAACAGAGGAATATATAATGGCAGACAAACACTTAAACAATGCTCAACATCCGTAATCATCGGAAAAACAAATCAAAACAACTCTGAGATTACATTTTACACTTATCAAAATGGCTAAGTTGAAAAACTCATATGACAACACATGCTGGAGAGGATGTTGAGAAATGGGAACCCTCTTCTATTGATGGTGGGAGTGCAAACTTGTACAACCACTTTGGAAATCAATCTGGTACTTTCTCAGAAAATATGGAATAGCACTACCTCAAGATCCAGTTCTGAATTTTTTAAATTAAATTTTTAGTTTTATATTAATTACTGTTTATTCACTTTGTATCCCAGCTGTAGCCCCTTTCCTCATTCCTTCTCAATCCCATCCTCCCTCCCTCATCTCCTCTCTGCCCTCTCAAAGTCCACTGATAGGGAAGGTCCTCCTCCCCTTCCATCTTCCATCTGACCCTAGTTATCAGGTCTCATCAGGACTGGCTGCAATGTCCCTCTGTGGTCTAGCAAGGTTGTTCCTCCCTCTGGGGGGGATGTCAAAGAGCCAGCCACTGAGTTCATGTCAGGTGTAGTTCCTGTTCTTCTTACTAGGGAACACACTTGAATAATAAGCTGCCATGGGTTACTTCGTAGCAGAGGTTCTAGGTTATTTCCATGCATGGTCCTTGGTTGGAGAAACAGTCTCATAAAAGACCCCTGTACCCTGTTATATTTGGTCCTTGTGGAGCTCCTGTTCTCTCCAGGTCTTACTAACTACCACTTCTTTCATAAGATTCCTGCACTTTGCCAAGGTTTGGTTATGAATCTCAGCATCTGCTCTGAAACACTGCTAGGTAGAGTCTTTCAGAGGCCCTCTTCCGTAGGCTCCTGTTACTTGTTTTCTCCTACTTCCAATGTCCATCCATTTGTCTTTCCAAGTGAGGATTGATCATCCTACCCTGGGTTCTCCTTCTTGTTTAGCTTGTTCAGGTGTACAGATTTTAGTATGTTTATCCATCTTATAGTTCTAGTATCCACTTATAAGTGAGCATATACTGTGTGTGTCTTTCTGCTTCTGGGATAGCTCACTCAGGACGATTTTTTTCTATATCCCACCATTTGCCTGCAAATTTTATGTTTTTCTTGTTTTTAATTGCTGAGTAGTATTCCATTGTGTAAATGTACCTCAATTTCTGTATCCATTCCTCAGTTGAGGGGCATCTGGGTTGTTTCCAGGTTCTGGCTATTACAAATAAAGCTGCTTCAAACATGGTTGAACAAATGTCCTTGCTGTGTACTTGAGCATCTTTTGGATATAGGCCTGGGAGTGGTATAGCTGGAACTTGAGAAAGTACTATTGCTAATTGTCTGAGAAAGCATCACATTGATTTCCAAAGTGGTTGTACAAGTTTATATTCCCATCTTAACCAGAGTAATAAGAGAATTGAAGGAGCTTGAGAAGATACAAATAAAAATAAATGAAGTCAAGTTTATTTGCAAATGATATGATTACATCCATAAGTAGTCCTAAAAAATTCTATCAGGAAATTCCAATGGCTGATTAACACTTTCAGTGAAGTAATAATATACAATATTAACACACACAGTATTGGTACCCTTTCTATAAATGACAAAGAGACTTAAAAGGACATCAGGAAAATAAGACCTTGACAATAGCTGCAAATAATATAAAGTATCTGTGTTATCTCTAACCAAACAAGTGAAAGACTTGAATGATAAAAACTTTGAACAATGAAGAAAGAATCTGAAGATAATATCAAAAGATGGAAAGATGTTCCATGCTACCAGATTGATAGGATTAACAGTAAAATTGGCCATTCTACCAAAGGCAATCTACAGATTCAACATACTCTCTATCAAAACTCCAACATAATTCCTCTCAGAATTTGAAAGGACAACTTTCAGGTTTTTATGGAAACACACACACACAATTCCCAAAACTAACACAAAAACACGAACAAACAGGATAGTTAAAATAATTCTGAATTATAAAAGAACTAACTGCTGGAAATATCACCATCCCCCAAAAAGATATAATAATGAAAAGAACATGATTCTGTCAAAAGAACAGACACATTGATCAATGGAATAGAATTGATGACCCAGGAAGCAGTAAGTCCACACACTTGTGAAACTTTTGAAAAACAAACCAGAAATACACACTGGAAAAAGAGTGCAATATTCAAGAATTGACACTCCTCAAATTGGATGGTTGCATATAAAAGAAGACAAATAGATCCATAATTATTAATCTGCAAAAACTCAAGTTCAACTGGATCAAATACCTGAACATAATGCCAGACACACTGAATCTTTTTAATTAATTCATTTATTTATTCAATTTTCATCCCAATTGTAGGCAGTCCCTCCTTTCTTCCAATTCCCATACTCCTTTGCAGTTTTCCCTGTCATTACTCCTCTCTCCTCAGATAAGGGGAGCCTCCCCACTAACAACTCAGACGAGCATATCTAGTCGCACCATGACTTTAGTGAATGTTCTTCACCTGTGGCTTAGCAAGTCAGCCTTGCCAGGAGGAAGTAATTTAAAAGCAGGCAACAGAGTCCATGTCAGAGTCAGCACCCCTCCCTTTTTTCACATGTGGGTCCCCTAGTTACACTGAAACTTACAGAAAGAAAGGTGGGAACAACCTTGAATTCATGAACACAGTAAAAGACTTTCTAAACAGAACATCGTTAGCAGAAGCACTAAGGTTGACAAATATATGGAACCTCATGAACCTGAAAAGCTTCTCCATCATCATTTAAACAGAACGTGAAAAGGTTTTTTTCAACTACACATCTAATAGAGGGCTAATAGGCAAATTCTATAAAGAACTAAAAAATAAAACTGAGCATCAAAAAAAAAAGACAACAAATAACTCAATTAAAAATATGGTACAGATCTAAACAAAGTGTTCTGAAACAGGGAAACTCAAATGGCAGAGAAGCACTTAAAGAAGGAGCATGGTAGAAAATGAGGGAGGGAGGGTGGCATTAGGAAAGAGTGAGAGAGGGGGTTATAGCTTGGATACAAAGTGAATAAACTAATATAAAAAATTAAAATGAAATAAAAAAGAAATCTTTGACATCATTAGTGATCAGGGAAATGCAAATCAAACCTACTTTGAGATTTTACCTTACACCAACCAGAATGGCCAATATCATAAAACATGTGAAAGCTCATTTTGGTGAGAATTTGATGTAGAGAGAACAGTAGTCCTTTGCTAGTGGGAATGCAGATTTGTACAGCCACTACTGAAATTAGTTTACAGTTCCTCCAGAAGATGGAAATTAATCTACCTCAAAACCCAGCTGTACCACTATTAAGGGTAGGCCCCATGCCCAGAAGTAGATGACCAACACAAAATAACTTTAAATGGCATCTTTGGAGGTTCTTTATGCCATAATGTTGTGTTAGCCCTCCCCTTTTGTTCTGAAAAGTCCTTTGCCTATGTATTATGCTGTCTTATTTTTTGTGTTTGTGGGACTTTTGTGTTTTCATATAAGTGTCTCTGCATGTATATATTTCTTTGGCATTTTTTCTTCTGTTTGATTGTTTTGTCCTATTCTGACTTGTATTTTATTTCTAGATAACTGTTTATTTTCTAGGGGAGGATAGAAAATGTGTGGGTCTGGATGTGATGGCAGAGGGAAGGAACTGGGAGGAGTTATGTGACGGTAAACCATAATCACAATGAGTTGTAATAAAGAGATCTATTTTTAGTAAAAGAAAAAAATAAATAAAAGTAAAATAAAAAACTCAACTGGATGTTTTGTACACCTAGGGTTTCTCTGTTGACTCCTTGAAGGCTGCTTGGTTACTCCTTAGTCATTAGACCAAATAAATATAAGTGACATATGAAATTAATTTTCTTTCAAGATCTTAGTGATTTTTTTTTCACAAAATTAAAATCAATCCATAAAAGATCATGAATGGCCAAAATAATTTTGAAGCAAAAGAGCAAAGGTGAAGGTACTGTGCTACTACAAATAGTGAAATAATGAAATGCAAGTGGCATAAAAATAAACATTTAAACAAACTGACTAGAATGAATCCCAGAAATAAAACACTGCATTTATGAATAATGTACAAAAAAGTAAACAATGAGAAAAGAATTTCTTCAATAAATCCTGTTGAGAAACAGTTCTCTACAAGCAGATAAATGAAACTCACATATAAAATGAAGTAAAAAAAATTCTATTTAATGCTTGAATGTCTCTCTTCAATTATTAGAGAACTTGGGAAAAGCTTCTGGACTTGAGTCTTAGCAATGGTTTTTGGGTGAGACATAAAAATTACAGATAGTAAAAGCAAAAATAGACTATGGGGATCCTTCAAATTTAGAAGTCCTTTCTCAAGTTAAGAAACAATCAACAAGTGAAGAGACATCTGTCCCCCCCCCCGCAAAAAAAAGAGAGATTTTCTGCTTAGTAAGGATCACAATGAGCTAAACCTTTGAAGAACTTTAAATAATAGTCAATCTAAAATTTATATCCCAAAATACTTCAAAGCCTTCATATTTCAGAAATAATCTCATGCATTTGTTTTAAGAGTTAAAATAATAACATAGTAGGGAATCTCCAAAGAGTTTTTAAGGTTAATGGCATATGTTAATAAAGTGTCAGATCTTTAATATTGTTACACCATTTCATCGGATGTTTGTACAATTGTGTTCACCAAAATAATTTTTTAAAGACTCTACATATTTAAAAAGAGTTTATTCAATGTTTTAGTATATTTAGATATACTATTTTGCCCTGTTTGATATTTCTTTTATCACATTGTGAGATTTAGACAAATCACAATGCATTTTTTTCTTGTAAATTTTGTAATGATAAATGTTTATTTTGTATAATTATTGTATAAAATTTTAAAATTCAAGTATAAAAAACCTTTTTGAGACATAATATCTCTACCTGTTTCTGCCCATGTGCATATCTATCTAATTTTACAACTAAAGATAAACACTTTCGATCTTATGGTGTGTTCTTATGTGTATGACTCTAAATAATCTGCTTTGACACTGCTAAGATTCAGTGCATAAAATCTGATGAATTTATCTTAATTATTTGATAGCCTTTCATTTTAAAAATACACATACAAATAATTTAACATCTACAGTAAGTTGCCAAAAATAAAGTTTTTACTGTTCTTGTTTTTTATTTATATGACACTCTTCCTTTAGCCCATTGAATTATTTCAGTGATGTCTTTGGCAAAGTATCTGACAAGATGGCTTGTGAGTCACAGCTCTAGGAAAAATGCTCCAAGCGTGACCCTAATCACTGATGCATTTGATGATTAAGGATATTTGAGAAACTGTGTCTCTACTGTGGTGCAACCCACAGGCATTTTCTTTGTGAGATGCAAATGACAACATCTCTAACAGTAAAAAGGCAACATGGTGTCTGTGTTTCCTCAACAGTACAGCTTTATGAATAACCTTCACAGGTCACAAAAACTGATGCTACAATTCAGCACATAGAATTGCTTACACTTTCTCTGAGAAGAATCTAAAGCAGAGAGGCCAATGTAGGAAGCACAGTGAAGGAATATAAAAACTGCTATTGGGCTCTGGAAAATTACATGTTATTTCTGCTGTTAATTGTAGGTTTTGTGCCTTTTGTTTTAAGTTCAGAGATGTGCAGAAGTAGAACCACTTATTATGCCCATCCAGTATCAATCTATGAACATACCAATTACATGTTTGTTTGTAGGAAGTCAGGTTGAACTAAGAAAGGAACGTTTACCAGTAATGTGTCATTAGATATAAAAAAAGATGCATTCCAACGCATAAGGTCCCTGGGCTCCATGCAAGTTTTTCTTATTTTATATCTTCATCACTGCCTTAATTATGTCTTAAATGTGAGGAAGTTTTTGAAGCATGTTCACAGTCTAGGCCAACTGTTGTTTTGCATTTAGAGAAAACTTACACTAATTGTTAAGATTTAAGAAATACGTACAATTTTTTAAATTTAATTGCCTTAAACAGTATTCAGAATTATTTTAAAGAATTTTAGTTTTTATTGGGTATTTGGGGTCTAACTCATTAAGTAACAAAATGAATAATTTCAAATGCTATTTCCTAAATGTGTGAGATGTTTTAGAGTCAAAGAGGAGAAAACATTTTTCCAACCATATGTTGTCTTTAACATCTGCTGAGGCATTAGCTTTTAAAATGAAAATATGTTGTAGGTTGAAATGTAAACCTCATTAGCAATAAAAATGTTTTGTACAGTTAAAGAAAAAAATAAATAACAAAGCTAATGTGTTTACTGATTTAATAACATCAATGAAAATGGTTGTTAGGAAAATTAATGCAGTTTGATTCACTGACTAGAATAACTCAACAGATTTCCAAGTTGTTTTAGTAAATTTTATAATGCTCATATTTGTCAAAATAGAATTACATTTTATTTTATTCTGTATGTGTCTTTGTGTGGTTTTGTGCATATATGTTTCATGAATGTGAGTGTCCAGTTATAAGTGGGTCATGGGTATATATTTGGAGGTTAAGGGAGGGCAGGTGGTGTCTTCCTATGTACTGAACTGCAAACTGAGACTTAACTAGGTCCCTGGGATTGGCCTGACTCTCTCTCCCCACTGCTGACTTCATAAGCATGTGAAGCCGTACTAACTTCTTTTTAAATTATTTTATGGGTTTGAGTGATTTGCCTGCATGTGTGTTGGGGAATGAATGCCTTATAAATCCTGGAGGGCAGAAGAGGATAGTCAGATTGCCTAGATCTGGCATTAGAGACAAGCTACTATATGGTTGCTGGGAATTGAACCTGGGTCCTCTGGGAAAAAAAAAAACAGTGCTCTTGGGAGCTGGGGATTCTAACTGAGTTCCTCATGCTTTCACAGCAAGTAATTTTATACACTGAGCAATTGTACTACAATTCTCCTTTCTCTTTCTTCCCTCGGATATTTAATATATGCAGTTTAATATGTCATTCAAACTTCCTTTGTTTTGTTTTCAATTACATGCATATATGTGTGTCTGTGTGTGAGTATGTGAATATGAGTGCAGGTCCCTGCAGAGTCCAGAAAAGCACGTCTCACTCACTGGGGCAAGATTTACAGATGGTTGTGGGTGATAGTTCAGAACCAAACTCAGAATGTATGTAAGAGCAGTATTTGCTCATAATTACTAAATCATCTCTCCATCCATAGGTCTCCTATCTTACCTACCCTGTGATAGAGTCTGGCTCAGTATCTCACGATGGCTGTAAACTCACACTCTCTTCTTCAACTCCCAAGTGCTACGATTTCATGCATACATCATCAAAACCTTTTCTCATGACTGCTTGCAAATCATGTTGCTTTCTAAAATGTTAAGGTCAGTATAAATAATATGTGAGTATTTTTGTTCTGAACACCTTCCACTTAACTCATTCCTATCCCATTGTTCTAAAGGTTCTTATTTCTCCAGCCAATCTATATAGTATGTGAGTTCTTCTATTTTATAAAATGATTGGTGCACAGTGCTAATGTAGTTTAATTGAATCATGACCTAAAACCTTTTGTTGATCAAGAAGGAAAAAAAAGCCAGCTTTGACTTTGCTGAATCCATATTATGAAAAACTACACAAGGCAGGCTGTAGAAGGCATAAAGTAAACTTCATGTGATAAATCCTATGACAAAGAAATTCTGACTTTATGGTTAGAGGATACATCCAAATTACATCCATATTCTTTTAACAGTGTGAAAAAATGTCTAATATAAACTAAGACCAGATGAATGTTTTATTTTTGCATGTAGATACTTTGACTGTGGGCATAATTTAAATAACCATTACTCACATAATATTTAATAACATTCATTCTTTCAGATTTCATGAAAGAAAAGTGGTATAACCAAAAGATAAATTATCTAAACCTTGTTTTTTTCTGAAGAATTATAGAAAGACCAATTATTCATTTCTTCTTTATTATTTTATTAATTACAATTTATTTATTTTGTATCCTAGCCCCTCCCTCAGCCCCTCCCAATTCTGCCCTCCTGTCCTCGTCCTCTTCTCATCCCATGCCCCTTCCCCAATCCACTGATAGGGGCAGTTCTCTTCCCCTTCCATCTGACCCTAGCCTATCAGATCTCATCAGGAATGGATGCACTGTCTTCCTCTGTGGCCTGATAAGGCTGCTCCCCTCTTCAGGGGAAGTAATCAAAGAGACAGCCACTGAGTTCATATCAGAAATAGCACCTATTCACATCATTAGGGTGCCCACTTAGAGACTGAGCTGCCATGGGCTACATCTGAGCACACAGTTCTAGGTTATATCCATGAATGGTCCTTGGTTGGAATATCAGTCTCAGAAAAGACCCCTGTGCCCAGATTTTTTGGTTCTGTTATGCTCCTTATGAAGCTCTTGTCCCCTACAGGTCTTTCATCTCCCCTTCTTTCATAGGATTCCCTGCACTCTGCCCAAAGTTTGATTATTAGTCTCAGCATCTGCTTTAATACCCTGCAGGTTAGAGTCTTTCAGAGGCCCTCTGTGGTAGGCTCCTGTCCTGTTTCCTGTTTTCTCCATTTTCCAAAGTCTGTCCTATTTGCCTTTCTGAATGAGGGTTGAACATCTTACTCAGCATCTTCCTTCTTGCTTAGGTTCTTTAGGTGTACATATTTCAGTATGTTTATCTTATATTATAGGTCTAAAATCCACTTGTAAGTGAGTACATACCATGTGTGTCTTTCTGCTTCTGGGATACCTCACTCAGGATGATCAGAAACAATTATTCGCTTTAAACAATATATCTTAAACATATTTCAAATATTTATTTATCTAATTTTTTATGCATATGACTGATTTACCTATCCATATGTATGTGTACCACATGTGCTTCTGGTATTTCCAGAGGTAAGAAGAGATCATCAAATATCCTAGAACTGAATGTATAGACAGTTGTGTGCTCTCATGTGGTTCTATGAATTGATCCTGTGGAGGGGAACTAAGCTCCTAACCACTAAACCACCTCTTTAGACCCAACAGCATAGTCCAATTATTTTTTTTTTCCTGTGCAGAAAATGTTCTGAATGCACATTGGGAAATTCAGTTAGAGCAGTAGATTGCAGTTTTATTATAAATTGGGATCTATGATTATTGTTTACATCATAGACCTGCTTGTTTGAAAATGATTTCCAGTGTTGTAGTTTTTTAAAATTTACACATGACTGTTAGATTTTTTGAAGTATTTGAAAGCGCAAGTCATCAAAAACCATCAGTAATCTTTACAGATATCTCTCAAGGTGAAGATTTGAAATGGGAAACTAGTCAGAGAAGAAATTGAATGTTAAATTGATTCTAGTAATTTCTGTTATTTTAGGTCTTTTATTCAGTAAAAACATTACTACATTCTCAGAATGTTTTGTTAAGTCCCTAGAAACACAGAAAGAGTGCAATATATGATTTGACTGAAAATTCTCTAGGGAACCCCTGTTCTCAGGAGACACACGAATGTGAGGAGTATAACATGAATTCCATGTTAATCTTCATTAGGTAATTCATATTCTTGTGTCTCTGACCTTCTTATAACCTGGTTTGGTTTCATGGCTAGAATGGTATCTGGCAAGCGCAAACCACATATGAATTATCAAGCAATTTTTATTATATTAATTATTTAAAGTTTAAAAAGAAATGTTTATTTAGAGTTGAACATTTTACTCAGTGTTAACATTTCTCTGGCTTAGTTTGGAGACTAGTAGAGTTTTAAAAGTGAAACAATAATCCATTAGCAAATATTAAATATTATACTATTATACTTTACAAAAATATTTAATTTTTATTTTGTGTATGAATGTTTTGTATGTATCCTTGTACACCAAGTGTGTTCCTGGGATCCATGGAATCCAGAACAAGCCACTGGATCCTCTAGAAAAGGGAGTGCTTTAAGCAGGGAACCATATCTCCAACCCTGCTCCCTCTGTGTTTTAAGTCCTAATTGCCATTCATTACCAATTTATTGTAATTTATACATATAAGCAAGTTATCAGGTAAATAAAACATTTTCTTTACTTAAATTTCAAAATGTGTAATTTGTATTACTTAGTTTTCATATATACTATATCCTAGTTATGATACAGAGTTGTAGTATGGGAAAAATAATCAACTGGCCCGCCAGGGGCTTTTGGTTCTTATTTTGTACTTCAGTGTATATAATATATACAGGTAATTTTCAGTTCAATTTTTATGTTATTAATTATTCACCTCGCCAAGACTCTGTTTTCAAATCCAGCTGTGCTTCTCCTAGGCATGTATCCAAAATATGCCCTACTGCAGAACAAGGACATTTGCTTAACTATGTTCATAGCAGCTTTATTCATAATAGCCAGAATCTGGAAAGTACCTAGATATTCTTCAACTGAAGAATGGATACATAAATTGTGGTGCATTTCCACAATGGAATACTACTCAGTAACTAAAAACAAGGAAATCATGAAATGTGCAGGCAAATGGGTGAAACTAAAAAAGGTCATCCTGAGTGAGTTAAC
This sequence comes from Psammomys obesus, assembly GCF_907164565.1. Taxonomy (NCBI): domain Eukaryota; kingdom Metazoa; phylum Chordata; class Mammalia; order Rodentia; family Muridae; genus Psammomys; species Psammomys obesus. The sequence continues at coordinate 4,443,505 of NW_026596427.1, read as the reverse complement.
CCGATAGCAGAAAGACACATATGGTATATAAGTGGATATCCACTTATAAGTGGATATTAACCAAATAATATAGGATAAACATACAATATTAAAATACTAAAATCTATAGTCCAAAAGAAACTAAGGAAGAAGGAGGACTCTGGGGAAACGGCTTAATCCTCATTCAGAAGGTCAAACAAGGTAGATATTGGAAGTGGGAGAAGACAGGGAACTGGACAGGAGCTTACCACAGAAGGCCTATGACACCAAGGAAAAGAAGCAGATGCTTCAGCTCATAACGAAACTTTTGGCAGAGTTCAGGGAATCTTATGGAAGAAAGGGAAGATAGAAAGACCTCCAGGGAGCAAGAGTTCCACAAACAGAGCCCAAAAGTGTTGTAGAGACTGATGCTCCAACCAAGTACCTGCTCAGATGTAGCCCATAGACTCGGTCTCCAAGTAGGTGCCCTAGTAAAGGGAACAGGAGCTGTCTCTGACTTGGTCTCTGTGACAGGCTCTTTGATCACCTCCCCCTAGGGGGTGCAGCCTTGCCAGGCCACAGAGAAAGACTGTCCTGATGAGAACTGATAGGTGAGGCTCAGATAGAAGGGGAAGGAGGACCTCCCCTATCAGTGGACTAGGGAAGGGGCTGAGGGGGAGAAGATGGAGGGAGGGTTTGACTGGGTGGAGACTAGGGAAGGGGCTACAGCCAGGGTACAAAGTCAATAAATTTTAATAAATAAATAAATAAATAATAAATAAATGAATAAATAAATAAATAATTTAAAAACTCATGTCATAGTCTTTTCTTATTTTTAAATTTATTTTTATTTACATGTATGTGTATATGGCTATGTACACATACATGTAGGTACCTACAGAGATTAGAAGTATTTGATCCCCTGAAGTTGGATTTACAGGGTCCTAAGTTGCTCAACATGGATACTGAGAACCAAACTCAGTTTCTAAGCAAGGACAGTATGTGCTCTTCACAGTATGTGCTTTTGACTGGGGAACCATTTTTTAGTCCCTCTGCCACCTTTCTTTCTTTCTTTCTTTCTTTCTTTCTTTCTTTCTTTCTTTCTTTCTTTCTTTCTTTCTTTCTTTCTTTCGTTCTGAGATAGCTGCAACATTTCTCCCTTCCTTTTACAACTTCCAAACTCTCTCTCATATACTCCTTCCCACTCTCCTTCAAACTCATGACCTCTTTTTAAAATAATTGTTATTGAATTAACATATTTATGTTCCTGAATATAAACTGTTCAGCCCTGTATGTATGTTTTCAGAGCTAACTATTTAGCATTGGACAACGAATTGGTGTCCTTTTTCCAATTCACCTTTCCCAATTCCAGATTTCTCAGATTCTCAGATTTGTGTAGGGTTTAGGCCTTCTGGGATTTTCACCATCTAGTTTGGCATGTTCATTGTTGCTCTCCTTATTCATCTCATATTTGAGCAGTCATGTTGGTAAGATTTTTTTGAGTATAGCTTCTGATTACTAGAAGACACACTCTCACAGTCAACTCATTATCCTCTGTGACTCTTGGGTCCAGGGACCCCTAAGCTAGAAGTAAATTGAATGCTTTCTCCCTGATTCCATACTTTCTGGAATCAGAAGCATCATTTATGCTTCCAAAGGCTGGAAACAACCAAGTGTCCTACCCACCTATGATGCTTATGAGTCATTTATTTTTTATCAGCCCTACAAAATAACCTTAAGAATGCAGTAGGGGATCAAATACCTTGATGAATACATTGGCCATAAGCAACCATTTTTCTAATTGAACTTAAGATCCCTTCAACTGTGTCTGATGCTAGAGACAATGTCTGATGCTAGAAATCTAGCCAGCTACTCAGTGCTAGTGAAGTCATGGTTATTGGAAGACAATCTACAACCCCTAATTTGCTAAAACAGTGTAATCCCAAACAACAATCTAGCACATTAAAAATATCTCACTTTCCAATACTCAAATTTATATATTATTTGTATCTGTATTCATTTGAATATTTACCATACTATTCATAATTTAATACATAATAAAATATTGGTACTAGTGAAATATGAAATACTATGCTTGTAATTCTAGCACTCAGGAGACTGAGGCAGCGGAAACATGGGTTTGAGGCCAACATGAGCTATATAGTAAGACCTTGTCTCAAGTATATAAGAAAAAAATGATACTTTTCCTTAAAATATTCAACATGCATTTAAGTTTTGTGGATGTTTCTTTTATCAAATTTCCTCTGTTGAAACATCTGAAAACATGACTTGTTTTTGATACAGTGTTTATCTGTATAACTGACTTGGCTGTCCTGAATTTGCTTTATTGAAAAGATTGGCCTCAAAATCATGAAGATCCGCCTGCTTCTGCCTCCCAAGCGCTGGAATTAATGTGTACCCCAGCACACCCAGCAACTTTTCTTTTTAATATTGTAAAAGAGAAAGTGACAAACTCTCAATGGAAACAAGAGAATTTCTTCTTCTTCTTCTTCTTCTTCTTCTTCTTCTTCTTCTTCTTCTTCTTCTTCTTCTTCTTCTTCTTCAACAATTTTCTTCTTATTGCACACTTAGGAGACAGTCACATTACAAACATTTTTGGCTATACTTTTAGTTTTCATGTATATTCATTTTTTCTTTCATTGAAAATAGATTCCTTTAATATGATTATCCTGTATTATATGTCTAATATCCACTTACAAGTGAGTATATATCATGGGAGTCTTTCTGCTTCTGAGATACATCACTCAGAATGATATTTTCTACATTCCACAATTTGCCTGAAAATTTTATGCTTTCCTTGTTTTTAATTGCTGAGAAGTATTCCATTGTGTAAATGCACCACAATTTGTGTATCCATTCCTCAGCTGAGGGTTATCTGGGTTGTTTCCAGATACTGGCTATTGCAAATAAAGCTGCTACAAAGATGGTTGAGCAAATGTACTTGTATACGTGAGCATATTTTGTATATATGCCTAGGAGTGGTATAGTTGGTTCTTGAGGTAGCACTATTCCTAATTATCTGAGAATGTGCCACATTGATTTCCAAAGGGTTTGTACAAGTTCACATTCCCACAAGCAATGGAGTAGGGTTCCTCTTTCTTCACATCCTCTCCAGCATGTGTTGTCCCTTGAGTTTTTTATATTAGCCATTCTGATGGGAATAAAGTGAAATCTCAGGGTCGTTTTCATTTGCATTTCCCTGATGACTATGGATATTGTGCATTTCTTTAAGTGTTTCTCTGTCATTTGATGTTCCTCTATTGAGAATTCTCTGTTTAGCTCTGTACCCTATTTTTTAATTGGGTTACTTGATTTTTTGCTGTTTAACCTCTTAAGTTCTTTATACATTCTGGATATTAGGCTTCTGTCAGATACAGGCTTGGTGAAGATCTTTTCCTAGTCTGTAGGCTGTCGTTTGGTTCTGACGACAGTGTCCTTTGCTTTACAGAAGCTTTTCAGTTTCATGATGTCCCATTTGCTGATTGTTGATCTTAGAGCCTCTGCTGTTGGTGTTCTGTTCAGGAAGTTGTCTTCTGTGCCAATGAGTTCAAGGCTCTTCCCCAATTTTTCTTCTAACTAGGTTAGCCTATCCATTTTTATACTGAGGTCTTTGATCCACTTTGACTTTATTTTTGTGCAGGATGATAAGTATGGATCTATTTGCATTTTTCTACATGTAGACATCCAGTTAGACCAGCACCATATATTAAAGATGTATCTTTTTTCCATGGTATGGCATCTTTGTCAAAAAAAAAAGTGTCCATAAGTCTGTGCATTTATTTTGGGGTCTTCTATTCGATTCCATTGATCCACCATTCTGTTTCTATGCCAGTACCATGCAGTTTTTATTACTATTACTCAATAGTATGGCTTGAGGGGTGGAGATACCTCCAGAAGAACTTTTATTGTAGAGGATTGTTTTAGCAATTCTGGGTTTCTTGTTATTCCACATGAAGTTTAGGATTTTTCTTTCAGTGTCTGTAAAGAATTGTGTTTGTAATTTGATGTGAATTGCATTGAGTCTGTAGATTGCTTTTGGAAAGATGACCATTTTTACTCTTTTAATCCTTCCAAGCCATAAGCCTTGTGATCTTTCCATCTTCTGATATCATCCTCTATTTCTTTCTTCAGAGACTGAAAAGTTTTTTGTTGTTGTTGTTTTGTTTTTTCCTACAAGTCCTTGACTTACTTGGTTAGAGTTACACCAAGGTACTTTATGTCCTTTGTGGCTATTGTGAAGGGTGTTTTTTCCTTAATTTCTTTATCAGCCTTTTTGTCTTTTGTATACAGGAGTGTTATTGATGTTTTTAAGGAAGCTAATCAAGGAGGACCTGGGGTAAGAGGCTCAGTCTTCATTCAGAAAGGCAAATGAGATGGATCTATTTGCAATTTTTCTACATGTAGATATCCAGTTAGACCAGCACCATTTGCTGAAGATGCTATCTTTTTTTCATTGTATGGTTTTGGCATCTTTGTCAAAAATCAGGTGTCCAATCAAGAAGGACGGGGTAAGATACTCAATCCTCATTCAGAAAGGCAAAGGGGATGGACATTGGACGAGTGATAAAACAGGGAACAGGAGAGGAGACTATCCCAGATGGCCTCTGAAAGACTACTCAGCAGGGTATCAAAACATATGCTGAGATTCATAGCCAAACTTTGGGCAGAGTGCAGGGAATTTTATGAAAGAAATGGAAGATAGGAAGACCTGGGGGGAGTAGGAGTTCCACAATGAGAGCAACAGAACCAAAAAAATCTGGACACAGGGTTCTTTTTTGTGACTAGCATTCCAACCAAGGGCCTTGCATGGAGATAACTTAGTTCCCCTGCACAGTAGTAGCCCATGGAAGCTCAATGTCCAAGAGGGTTCCCCAATAATAGGAACAGGGACTGTCTCTGACATGGGCTCTTGGGCTGGCTTTTTGATCACCTCCACCTGAGGGGGAAGTAGCTTAACATTCCACAGAGGAAGACAATGAAGTCAGTTCTGATGAGATCTGATAGACTAGGATCAGATGGAAGGGAAGGAAGACCTTCTCTATCATTGGACTGGGGGAGGGGCATAGGAGAACAAGAGGGATGGAGGGTGGGATTAGGAAGGGATGAAGGAGGGGGCTACAGCTGGGATACAAAATGAATAAACTGTTATTAATAAAAATTTAAAAAATAAAAAAAAAACCTATGCTGCCCTGATAGAAGTAATAGAAACTTCATCTATTTTGGTATTTGTGTTGTAAAAATAAATGCAGAGGAAAAAATAAATCATTCTTGGTTTTTCATAAAAAAAGGAAATAGATTCCTTTCTCAATTGATATAACCTAATTACAGTTTACCTTCCCTCTGCTTCTTCCAGTTCCTCCCTACCTCCCATCAGATTTTAATCTACTCCTTTTCTTTCTCATTAGAAAAGAACAGAGTTTTAAGGGATAATAATAAAACACAGTAAGATAAAACAGAAAAGATCACATTTGTAGTTGGGTAAGATGGACAAACAGAAGAAAAAGAACACTAGAAAAAAAGCACTAGAATCAGAGACTCACCTATTTTCACACTCTTTTTTTTCAGAATATCTCTTATTCAGTATTTTTTATTTTATCTGGTACATATAAAAACATACCTATTATAGATTAACATCTTTCTTAAGCAGTTATGGTTTTAGCATGCATAAGTGGAATATAAAATCCTCTTTAACCCAAGTCTCTCATAAAACTAAGTTAAATTCAATGGTCATATTGCTCATTTAGACTTCTAACATTTTGTAACCTGTATTTCTCTAGTTTTGAATTTCTTCCCTTACATCCTGCCTAGAAACAGTATCCTGGAAGCCATAATATATGCACGGAGGACCTGATGCAAACCCATTCAGGCCTAGTGGGTGCTGCTTCATCCTTTGAGTTCATATGAACATTGCTCGTGTTAGTGTATAAGACTTTGTTTTCTTAGTGACCTCCAACCCCACTGGCTCATATGTTCGTTCTTCCTACTCTAACCTAGGATTCTGTTAGCTCTAAAGGGAGAGATTTATTCTTTTTTATTTTTCTTTATTATTATATTTATTACAATTTATTCACTTTGTATCCCAGCTGTAGTGCCCTCTGTCATCTCCTCCCAGTTTCACCCTCCCTCCCTCTTCCTCCCAAAATGTTCCTCCCCTAGAACACTGATAGAGGAGGTCCTCCTCCACTATTATTTGACCCTAGCCTAACAGGTCTCATCAGGAGTGTCTAGATCATCTTCCTCTGTGGCCTAGTTAGGCCACCTTGCCAGGAGGAGGAGATCAAAGAGCTGGTCTCTGAATCCATGTCAGAGACAGCACCTGCTTCCCTTACTAGAGAACCCACATGGAACCTGAGCTGCCCATGGGCTACATCTGAGCAGGGGGTCTAGGTCCTCTCCATCCATGGTCCTTGGTTGATGCATCAGCCTCTGCAGGAGCTCCTGAGCCCAGATTTTTTGACTCTGTTGGTCTCCTTGTGGAGCTCCTGTCCCCTCCAGTTTTTTTCTATATTCCCATTCTTTCATAAGATACCCTGAACTCTGCCCAAAGTTTGACTATGCATCTGCTTTATACCCTGGTGGGCAGAGTCTTTCAGAGGCCCCTGTGGAAGGTTCCTGAACTGCTCCCTGTCTTCTACTTCTGATATCTATCCTGTTTTCCCTTTTGAATGAGGACTAAGCCTCTACCCTAGGGCCCTCCTTGTTGTTTAGCTTCTTTAAGACTATAGATTTTAGTAGGTTTATCCTATATTATACGGCTAGTATCGACTTATAAATGAGTATATGTATGACATGGGTCTTCCTGCTTCTGGGTTATGTCACTCAGAATGATCTTTTGTAGTTTCATTCATTTGCCTGCACATTTCATGATTTCCTTGTTTTTAATTGCTGAGTAGTATTCCATTATGTAAATGTACCACAATTTCTGTATCTATTCTTCAGTTGAGAAATATCTAGGTTGTTTCCAGGTTCTGCCTGTGATGAATAAATCAGCTATGAACACAGATGAGCAAATGTCCTTGTTGTATGGATGAGCATCACTTCAGACATTTCAAATTTTTTCTCACATAAAAAAACACAACTTTTTTCATAAAAACAACACTCTGCCACCTTAATATTAAGATACTGTATTACTATGTCCTTGTATATAATCTAATTTCCGTGATTTTCTTTTCCTGCCTCTCCCCTCTGTATCTCCTCCCATGTCCCCACTCCATATCTCCCTAGGAAAATTATTTCCTCCTCTTCTATATTACCATTAGATACTCACCTTATATACATCATATTTATGTATGTATGCATGTTTGTGTATGCTACTGAATCCAATTATGTTGCCCTTACATTCATGGTATAAGGCTGATCACTTTGTCATGTGTAATTCATCAAAAAGTTTATCCTTAAACAAAACTGATTCTCTGTCAGCAGTTCATAGCTTTGTGTACCTTTCCCCTATACAAGTTGGCATGTCAACTGCTATAGACGTGTGTAGATCTGGTGCATGCTGTAAGTATTTAGGCATCTGCTTCTGGGTTGCCTAGCAACCTATGATGTCATCATGTGTCACCGGCCAGGTGGCCACACCTGGCAGGCATGGTTACTTTGTTCCTTAAAAGTATAAACCTACTACTTTGTCTCTTTCTTGGACTTTCTTGCCTCTTGCCCTCTTGGCTCCCTGTGCTCTCCCCTTTCTCTGTCGGGGTGTCCTCCTATCCCCCCATCATGTCCTTCTCTTTCTCCTCTCTCTTTCTTCATCTCCATCTAATAAACCTCTTTCATATAAAATCTGCTGTGCACCTCTTCATTCGTTAATTGGCCCAATACTAGGGCCAAAACCCTGGAAGGGTCTCTCCTGGTTAAGCCAAGACCTCTTAAATCATAGGACTTCTTCCAAACCATGGATGGCTGCTACAGATTTTCTCTGCTCTATCTATCCCTAACCACCTATGTTTAAAATTATTCACTTTCTCTCAAGTGCACTGCCCTTACCATTCACAGCACATCTGTCCCATGCCCATGGCAGCTGCTCCCTGAAGCTCAGACTTGCTCCCTGCCAGGTGTGCCGAGCCCTGGGTACTCACATGGCACCAAAATCGGCTTCAGACAAACATAGCCTGCTTCTAGGTAAACAATTACTGGGGACCCTATGCACACACAGATGGCTTTAGATTGCACCATTGCCTCAGGTTCCACAGGCAAAATTTTAAATTTCCCTTAGAATGTCAGCTGCCATGTTAGTTTTGGATAAAGGAGGGTGGAGGCATGGCCTCACTGCCATCTCCACATGCTTTCATGGCCATACTAACTTAGGGCAGTTAAGGATAGTCACATGATTGGCTGCCATCTTAGTTATAAAACAAACGCTGTGTTTCCCTCATGTCTGCTGTCACTTCCTACCTCTATTCTAAAGCTGCCTATATGCTTATATCCTTTCCTGCAGATGAGATTCCCTGTATGAAAACTTTGCCTTACTGCTGATAAAGGTATGAGGCACCGAGGTTCTCAGGCTAAGGCCATGACCTGCTGTGCTATTTGGTTGATGAACCCCTAGCCACATGGTCCATTTCCATTTCCTCTTTCTCATTCAGAGGAAAGGCTTCCTCATATCTTTCCTCTTAGGGAAACCTCTGGCTTCTACACCTTTATTTGCCTCAACCAAATGTTTAATATCCAGTAATATTAAGTGATCCATGAAACAAAGTCTTGTCTGTCTCTCTCTCCCTGCTATCTCACTAAATATACTCTCTAGTTTCTTTTTATACTCGCAAAAAAATCTTTAAACTATTTTAATCATAATTAATTCTTTATTTTATCTCCTTTTAGACTAGAACAGAAACAAGCCTCGTTTTAAATTGGTATGGATTTTTATAAAAAATTCAAAATTATGTTTTACTATGTATGTAATTAAGTCCTGGTTCAATAATGAAAAATTTCCAAGTTATAAATATTTATTCAAATATGTTAATTTAAAATGTATGTCTAACTGCCTATGTCTTTATCAATTCTTAAATTAATAAATGCTTTTTCTCCTGCTATGTGCTGCTTATGATCCAGATTCACCACTAGGCTTTCTGACTAATGGGTTTGATATAATAAATTCAAATGTAATTTTAAAATTGTTTTATACTGTTCTGCTATATTGTTGGTTTTAAAACTCATAATTCAGGGGTTGGTTATGATGTAGAAGTTGTTTACCAATGTTTTAAATTAAGATCTATTAATTTTAGAGAATTTACTTAATTATGTTTAAAACTTGGTTGTTGTGCTGTATCTTTACTATCAAAAGGTTAAAATATGTTTGGTCTTATTTTCCAAAAATTGTATTATTATTAATCTGTAGTATAGCCTTAGACTTTTATAAGCTATGAACTTTTTATATACTAAACCATACTAAAAACTGTTATACTCTCATTTTAATGTACTATATTTATGACTTCTAAGGATCCAAACTTATCAGGGATAAAACCTAAAGTCCTAATATTTAATGGTTAATCTATGCAAGTTAATAGTTAGTCATCTTATAGATTATCAAGTCCTCTAACATGTCCAAAAATATATTTATAGTCCTACGAATGCAAACATGGTCTCACTGCCATCTTTAGTTAACAGTTGAGGATGGTCATTGAGTCACCCTACAAGAGTTGGTAAAAATAAGAGAAGAGCATTCCCTACATGCTCATATACATCAAAAACTATGCTCCAGACCTTGGCTGCTGCTCTGAGGCTGTTGGCATCCCCACACAAAAAGCAAGAAGTCTTTAATATCCCACCCCCCCAGGTATAGCTAAAAGTCAGTTCAGCCAGGTGACTATTTCAAATGCAGCCACAGGCAATGCTGATCTCATAGCTGCCTCAAAAATCCATGGCTGTGCTGGTAGACTGGCCTCTGGAAGTCAAAATGCTCCCATGCAGGTTAGTCCTCTGTGCCCAGCCATCGAGGCTTAACCAGCACAAGAGCCATAGATACTTCCAGCATTCCAACTCCTTGGCCTGGTGGAGGACAAATGGATCCTTGATTCAGCAACCTCCACCACCCTCACCCAGCTCAGGGTAACATTGCAGGTCTGTTTTGGCCTCACACTGGGGTCCCACAGACATGATGCCAACTTCTGTGGTGGGAGAATTCATATGCTTTCTCAGTTCTCTTCATATGCAGGAGAATGGGCCTTAAGCCTGAGTCCAAGAGTTGCTATTGTCAGGCCTAGACACAGTATGCCTTGTTTCCAGACTCAAGAAACAGGCCTAAATGAAACCTTTTACCATTCCTTTAGCTAAAGGACAATAAACGTTCAAAACAGTCTCACGTTAAATAACTAGGTAAAATTCCCCCTCCCAAAAAAATAGTTTGAGGGTCTAAGAAAGTGTCTTAAGGTTGATAAATGCAATTTATAAGTGTTTGAGGGTCTAAGAAAATGTTTAAGGTTGGTAAATGCAAGTTATAAAAGTTGCAAGATCTAAGATACCTTTATCCTAAATAGGTAAAAAAGGCTTAATATTTCCTCCTGTTGCTATACTACTGTTATATTGACTGCCCAGAGCTTTGACCTCTATCAATAGAGCTCTGATTTATTGTCTAAGTTTAATACAGGAACATTCCACTCTATCACCCACTATCATGGTTCCAAGATCAAGATTTTAAATCTCCGTAATGTCTACTTATACTAAAGGTTAAGATCAAATGAGCTTTTGTCCCCTCTACTTCACGAAAGTTTCTGTCTTCTCAGAGCATACCTTAAAGAATGCTTGTTTATCTTCTTTAGGTGTATAGATTTCATTATGTTTAGCATATCTTATAGGTCTAAATAAGTGAATATATACCATGTATGTCTTTTTTCTTCTGGGATATGTCACTCAGAATGATATTTTCTAGATTCCATCTTTTGCCTGCAAATTTCATGATATCCTCGTTTTTAATTGCTGAGTAGTGTTCCTTTGTGTAAAAATACCACAATTTCTGTATCCATTCCTCTGTAGATTGACATCTGGGTTTTTTTCAGGTTCTGGCTATTACAAATAAAGATGCTTGCTACAAACATGGTTAAGCAAATGTCCTTGTTGTGTACTTGAGCAACTTTTGGATATATACTCTCTTATTTTTACCTATAAGATATGATAAACATAATGAAATCTATACACCTAAAGAAGATAAACAAGAAAGAGGACCCAGGGTAAGATGATCAATAATCACTTAGAAAGACAAATGGGATGGGCATTGGATGTAAGAGAACAAGTAACAGGACAGGAGCCTACCACAGAGGGCCTCTGAAAGACTCTACCTAGCAGTGTATCAATGCAGATACTGAGACTCATAACCAAACCTTCAGCATAGTGCAGAGAATTATATGAAAGAAGGGGGAGTTAATATGACCGAAGAGGACAGGAGCTCCACAAGGACCAAATATATTTGGGCACAGGGGTCTTTTATGAGACTGTTTCTCCAACCAAGGACCATGTATGGATATAACCTAGAACTTCTGCTCAGACATAGCCCATGGTAGCTCAGTATCTAAGTGGGTACCTTAGTAAGGCGAACAGGGACTGTTTCTGACATGAACTCAATGGCAGGCTCTTTGACCTTCACACCCCCTAAGGGAGGAGCAGCCCTGTTAGGCCACAGAGGAGGACTTTGCAGCCAGTCCTGAAGATACCTGATAAAACAGGGTCAGATGAAAGGGGAAGAGATCCTCCCCTATCAGTGGACTTGGAAAGGGGCAGGGAGGAGATGAGGGAGGGAGGGTGGGATTGGGAAGGAATGAGGGAGAGGAATACAGCTGGGATACAAAGTTAATAAAATGTAACTAATAATAAAATCAATCAATCAATAAATAATGATAAAAAAGAATGCTTATGCTGTTAACACAAATGTGTATTTCTACTGCCTTTTCTACAATGTATATTTCAGTGCAGATTACTGTTATGATACTGACATGTCTAAAGTTTTATCCCCTTCATAAAACTTAAAAGTAATTCTTATAAACTGCAGGAAATCCTCGTGAATCCACCTCTCAGGTCAATTGTGCTCCAGATAAGTACTACACTTATTGCTCATCTTGGAAGATGGATTCCTCCCCTTTCCCTGGTTTTGGGACTTCTCTTTCCTGCCTAACAGATTGCTATCTGCTGCATGCAACACAGGTTGGATTGCTGAGTTCACCTCATTTATCAGCATAAAATGCCTCTCTTGGTAGGGGATACTTGACATCTGAACTCCGACAACTTCCTACTATCTTTTGAAATAGAGGGACAGCCCCCCCCCCTCAGCTACAAACCTCACTGGCTACAGTTGACCCTTTCTGCTGACCTCCATTTAGGACTTCCTCTTTCCCTTGGGAGAGATTTTTACCCTTTATGTGCACAGTTCCCCCCCCCGCCCCCGCCCAACACTCACCTATGAAAATCCTAGCACTAAGTAAACTGTGCCTCCTCAGGCATCTATGCCCTTGTTCTCTAGCCAAAGCTTACGAGCTGTTGGATCAGGTAAGACCATTTCTACTGGGATAGACCTTGCTCTTGGGATGCCTTGACAGGTCACTGACTCCTACCCTCCAAATGGGAATAGTCCATTCATCCATTCCTCCAGATTATCTTTTCTGAAGTATTTTGGACAATTTCAGGTTTCTACACCTAATGCCCTTTTTAAAGGCCTCTAAGTTTACACACTTCTGTAACCAAACATAGCCTCAATTTCCTTAAATGACAGATCCAAAGCAAGTCCTTTTTAATTACTGTGATTGGGTAAATGAAAGTTCCCTCAGGTAACTGGAGGTTCCCATGCTCAAGTCTCTTTGATCCAAACATCCACCTCTGTTCGCTCTCCCAAAAGTTTTAAATAACCTACTTAACTTTATCTTCCGCATACACACACACACACACACACACACACACACACACACACACACACACATATATGTGTGTGTATATATACATATATATATGTATCTTCCGTATATATATATATATATATATATATATATATATATATATATATATATATGTTTCAGTATCCTGCCAGACACAGATGTCTCCTATATCTACAACAGCACCAAAGCAGCTACCACAAATGTTCCAGTCTGACCTCACAGACTTCCATCAAGCAGGACTGCCTCTGAAGACCTCTGAGGAATGAAAAGCATTCACCAAAACAGCACAGGTGTATAAATCATTGTAATGATTATAACAATGTGAATCCTAATTTTTGCATTAGAATATCCATATAAGCAGACTTGTTTCATTGACAATATCTGTATTTCAGGAATTTAAATATAAAAAATATGTACTTAGATACCAATGAGGTAATAACATTGATAAGCTGCATGATTTTCTAAGCATGACCAACAGTTAATAATCTAAAAAATAAATGCTTCCATTAGTAGTGCAGCTTCCCTTAGAAACACTTAATGAAAGAACACTTTTGTTCTTTAATAACTGGAACACTCAATGACTGCATTAGTCTAGATTGTTTTTTTCGAGGTTTCAGATATAAAACTGAGATGTGGTTGTTTTATGTAAAACCACTCAAATATAATAATATTTAGAAAATTAAATATCTTTGTAGTTTTTCACTAATGCAATTTGCTGATGTTTTTCTCTAACCCAAGATTGCTCTTCAAACAACAGAAATATGTTGAAATTTTAAGTGTATGATTTATAAACCATTAATAATTTTAAAGTGTTTTGAGACAGCCTTTGTAATCTGATCTGCATGGATTTTTCATGTAATATGCAAGTTAATTTATTATTGTAAAATTAAGTTCACAACATTTTAAAGGTTATTTTTAACACATTAGGGAGTGTGAAACCTTAGGAAAAAAAAAATCAAGGTTTCTGTTTGATAACTGAAACTTATTTTTCTTTTTTTTCCAGAAGGAAACAAAATATAAGCTTTAGTGCAATCTACCAACACCCTTAATTGAGTTTTAAGCCTAGCATCTGTTTCTTGGATGACTATAGGCTTAGCACACAGGGTGTGAAGAAACCAGCAGGAACTGACTAGCTTCTCTTTGTTCTGATGTCTATTTATCTCTGGGTCCAATGCTCTCCTCCTTCTGCAAAAGACTGAAATTAAGTAATGCTGCCTGTGCTCTCTAATTTTAGTCATAGTATTCTTCTCAGTATGGTGGGGTAGAGAGACTGTATTGTGACAAATATTTCACCCTTTTTCAACCTAAGGATGATAATTTCAGTGTCATCTATAATAGATATGGGAGGTTAGAAATGCCTCCATCTTAACAGCTGGAAAACCGTTATCATAAAAAAACATGATTTTAGGCATTTCATTTCATTGCTTTAGAAGCAGCAGGAGGAGTTATTTTGATTTGGATAATGAAACAGAAAAAGATTAAGTGAACTTTTATTCTGCTGGTAGTAAAAGTAAAATTAAGGCTATCATTTTCAAGAGATAGATAATTTTACAATATCATTTATGTTTCTGATTTGTAAACTGATTGTACCAGCTTGATGTTCAAAGATATTTTTGATAAGTTAATTTTTAAAAAGCTTCAGTGATTTTTATATTCTCTACCTGAATTCCAAAATCTGCAACATCCATATATTTGAAATTATATTTCCAATTCATACAGTCAGTTAGTGTTATTTTTAAGCTTCTCCTTTATATAATTTTAAATTTTTGGTAGAGAATACAAGTTACTATTGATAACTTGTTTCAGTTTGATCCACTCACTGATTTCTTATACATACCTACAATGTGATGGTGGAATTTATCAATCAGTTTTTAAACTGAATGAACTATGAACATGTTAACACATAGAAATAATTTTAAAAAATACTTGAGATGTGGGGAAAATACTGAATCTGTTCACACAATGACCTAAAATATTTATTTTATTCCTAAATTAACTGTCATACAACAAATATAATACATAAAGCATTTCAAGCTTAAAATTCACTAGTAACAATTGTACACATTGTCTCAAGGATCCTAGATTCCAAAAGAAAGCACATGTATTTAACTAAAAATAGAGAAATAGATGGCTGTGGTCCTAGATATCAAGGTAACATGACAGAGGAATAATACCATAATAACTTGGGGAAGAGCTCAAAGTCTTTCTGGATCAAGAAATATTTTTAAAGGCTTGTTTAATTTTATCATATCTGAATGATTGATTGCCTGCATGCATAGTGAGAAGGGCTCAAAGAGCCTGTAAGAGGACAGCAAAATCTCTGCATATGGAAATAACAGATTGTTGTGAGTAGCTGTGTGGGTACAGTGAACCAAACCCACATCTTCTGCAAAGCAGCACGTGCTCTTAATGTCTAATCCTTTTCTCCATTGCCTAGGGAAGATATATTATTGTTGAAATCCAAGGGATAGAATGGTATTAGGTCTTGAGGTGGAGAAAGTGGTTCCAAGGAGAGAATATTTAAATAGCATGGTGCACTAGCCAGCTCAAAGAAATTCAAAGCTAGATCTGCTTTTATAGTTTCTCTGAATTTGCCTATCTCAAATGGTAGGGAGCAATCTAATTGGGGGCAGATGTGAGGCAAAACTTGGCAAAATGTAAAAAAAAAAAAAAAAAAAAAACAAAAAAAAAAAAACACCTCATTATACATTACATGCCTTTTTTATCTTTTTCCCCTTTTCACTGGAATATTTGACTTCTACTCCCCTTTTCAGCTTCAGTATGAAAATGAGCTTTCAGGCACTGTAAAAACAAACAAACAAACAAACAAAAAGCATCCAGTCAATCTTATCTGCCTGTCCTCCTCCTCCATCTTCTTATGTCCCCCATCCAAATTCTTACGCTCCCCACCCTATTCCTGAGGCAGGAGAACTCTCTTAGCACCTTAATCAGATTGTGAGATATCCCCTACACTACTTGTGAGTGCAATGAATTAGAGCAGTTTGTACAAGTAAGGAAATAAATTTGTATGGTTTCATTCCAAACTACACCTGGGCAATTTCTCTAAGAATAAATATGTCCAGAATGGAATTTTCTGTACAAAAACTATAGCTAAGAATTGTGTGTAGTGAAAAATTGAAGTTATTTGTATAACAATGTTCCTTTGGAAGTATAAAGAAAGGATATGCACTTAAGTTTATACAACAATTTTAATTTAGGTATTTTCAATGTGCATTGCTGTTTTGCCTGCTTATATGTTTGTGTGAGGGTGTTGGATCCTCAGGAACTAAAGCTAAAGACAGCTGTGAGCTGCCATTTAGGTATTGGGAACTGAACCCAGTTTTTCTAGACAAGCAGCCAGTGCTCTTAACTGTTGAGCCACCTCACCAGCCCCAAATAATATATTTTAATTTGAATTTGGTTTTAGGTTTTCCTCAATAGCTATTTTAGACAATATATTAAACTGTGGAAGACATATTTTAAGCACTATTTTCGGTGTTATTAAAAATGTTAGAGCCTGTGCTGTTGGTGTTCTGTTCAGGAAGTTGTCTCCTGTGCCATGAGTTCTAGGCTGTTCCCCACTTTTTTTTCCAACTGATTTAGAGTATCTGGTTTTATGTTGAGGTCCTTGATCCACTTGGACTTTAGTTTTGTGCAGGGTGATAAATATGGATCTATTTTCATTTTTCTGCATGTAGACATCCAGTTGGTCCAGCACCATTTGTTGAAGATGCTGTCTTTTTTCCATTGAATGGATTTGGCTTCTTTGTCAAATATTGAGTATTCATAGGTGTGTGGGTTTATTTCTGGGTCTTCTCTGCGGTTCCATTGATCCTCCTTTCTGTTTTTATGCCAATACCATGCAGTTTTTATTACTATTGCTCTGTAGTACAGCTTGAGATCGGGGATGGAGATACCTCCAGAAGATCTTTTATTGTACAGGATTGTTTCAGCACCAACAGCACAGGCTCTAAGAGCAACAATCAATAAATGGGACCTCATGAAACTGAAAAGCTTCTGTAAAGCAAAAGACACTGTCATCAAAACAAATAGACAGCCTACAGATTGGGAAAGAATCTTCACCAACCCTTTATCTGACAGAGGGCTAATATCCAGTATATATAAAGAACTAAAGAAGCAGAAAAGCAACAAAACAAGTAATCCAATTAAAAAATGGGGAACAGAGCTAAACAGAGAATTCTCGAAAGAGGAACATCGAATGGCAGAGAAACACTTAAAGAAATGCTCAACCTCATTAGCCATTAGGGAAATGCAAATCAAAACGACCCTGAGACTTCACCTTACACCCATCAGAATGGCCAAGATGAAAAACTGAAGTGATAGCACATGCTGGAGAGGTTGTGGAGAAAAGGGAACCCTCCTCCATTGCTGGTGGGAATGTAAACTGGTTCAACCACTTTGGAAGTCAATCTGGCGCTTTCTCAGACAACTAGGAGTAGTGCTACCTCAAGACCCAGCTATACCACTCTTAGGTATATACCCAAAATTTGCTCAAGTACACAACAAGGACATTTGTTCAACCATGTTCGTAGCAGCTTTATTTGTAATAGCCAGAACTTGGAAACAACCCAGATGTCCATCAACGGAGGAATGGATACAGAAATTGTGGTATTTTTACACAATGGAATACTATTCAGCAATCAAAAAGGAGGACATCATGAAATTTGCAGGCAAGTGGTGGGATCTAGAAAAGATCATTCTGAGTGAAGTATCCCAGAAGGAGAAAGACAAACTTGGTATATACTCGCTTATATAGACCTACAAGTCATGAGAAACATAATGAAATCTACACACCTAAAGAAGATAATCAAGAAAGTGGACACAGGCGAAGGTGATTAATCCTCATTTAGAAAGACAAATGGGATGTGCATTGAACGTATGACAGGAGTCTACCACAAAAGGCATCTTGAAAGACTCTACCTAGCAGTGTTTCAAAGCAGACACTAAGACTCATAACCAAACCCTGGGCAGAGTGCAGGGAATCATATGAAAGAAGGGAAGTTAGTATGATATGGAAAGGATAGGAGCTCTACAAGGACCAAATATATCCGGGCACAGGGTCTTTTCTGAGACTGACACTCAACCAAGGACATCTATGGATATAACCTAGAACTTCTGCTCGGATGTGGCCCGTGTTAGCTCAGTAACCAAGTAGTTTTCCAAAGTAAGGGGAACACGGACTATTTCTAACAAGATCTCAAGGGCAGGCTGTTTGACCCCCTCCCCAGGGGAGGAGCAGTCTGTTAGGCCACAGAGGAGGACTTTGCAGCCAGCCCTGAAGATACCTGATAAAACAGGGTCAAATGAAAGGGGAGGAGGTCCTCCCCTATCAGTGGACTTGGAAAGGGGCAGGGAGGAGACCAGGGAGGGAGTGTGGGGTTGGGGAGGGAATGAGGGAGCAGGATACAGCTGGGACACAGAGTTAACAAAATGTAACTAAAAAGAAAAATAAAATTAAAAAAAAAAGAAAAAAATAATTACATCACAAATACAAAAAAAATAAAATAAAAATGTTAGTGTTTGTCAATTTTCTGAAGTGAAAGTATTGATACAAATTTTTTAAAAATTGGAAAGCTCAAGATAGTATTTCTATGTACTATTATGTCTTTGAATATTGAGACAGCAATATATATGAAAGATAAGGAGATAACAATAAAATCATTTGCTTGAGAAACTCAATTCGCTCTTTAGATGTAATATTATTTTATAATTTTGAATTAATTTACTATTTTTCTCTTATATTTTGTTTTCTAAAAAAATCTCTTAAATTTGAATGAGGTAAACAGACATAATTGACTTATAACATAAAGAAACAAAATTTATTATATAGTGCTGCTAATGATTGCAGTGCTGAAATAGAGCCATCTGTTTAACTCAAAAAACTGCATTTTGAAATTGTGACTAACTATAAGTAACACTTGTGTTAGGTATACAATTTCCAATTGCTTAGGTCCTCCCCTATCAGTGGACTTGGAAAGGGACAGGGAGGAGATCAGGGAGGGAGGGTGGGATTGGGGGAGCAGGATATAGCTGATATACAGAATTAATAAAATGTAACTAATAATAAAAATAAAAATATATTTATTAAAACAATAAATAAATAACAAATTAATGAAAAATATTTTTGATTTATTTCCATGATTGAGAATTTTTCAGTTGTTTTGCCAAAGGTTTCCTGGCTTATTTTTGATTTGTTTTCTTTTTTTTTTTTTAGGTGAGTATATTTCATTTAAAAAAATTATTATTAGTTACATTTTATTAACTCTGTATCCCAGTTGTATCTTGCTCCCTCATTCCCTTTCAATCCCACCCTCCCTCCCTCATCTCCTCCCTGCCCCTTTCTAAGTCCATTGATTGGGGAGGACCTCCTCCCCTTTCATCTGACTCTGTTTTATCAGGTGTCTTCAGCACAGGCTGCTTTTGTTTTTTAAATATTTTTTAAACATATTCTGGAAATATTTCCTATGTTTAAATGTAATTTCTATAAAGGTTTCATGTGGGTTATTCAATATACGTGATTATTGCCTTGATCAATAGCTTTAGTTTTAAGTACTTTTTAAGAAATTAAATTGGAAGATGTGTTATTTTTTGAATTTTATGGGCTTTTTTATTTGTGTGCATGTATGGGTATGTGTGGAAGAAATTATGTCCTTGGGGTCATTTACAATCTCTGTCTTCTACAATTTTCTGCCTCTTTTTTTTAATAGATCCCAGAGACTTGAGGGGAGGGTATAACAAAGACATCTTTATCATACAAAGTCTTACAAAGTCGCTCTCTGCACATTTCCAGCAAACAGGATGTCTGTGAGTTCCAAGACAGCCTCATGTATGAAGCGAGTTCCAGGACAGCCAGAGCTTCTATACAGAAAAGCATGTCTCAAAAACGCAGGGAGAGAGAGAGTGAGAGTGAGAGAGAGCAAAAAAATACATTCTATGTGAGGTTGAGTCTTACAAAGTCTCTAACTCTCTGTGCATTGTCTTAATTTCTTATCTTTTCTTACAATAAAGTAATCCAAGGATATAGAAGAATTTCTTATCTTTTCTTACAGTAAAGTAATCAAAGGATATAGAAGAAATTTTAGCCCATAGTAAAGTTTCATTAATTTTTATAGATCAGTGAATGAAGAGGAAGGAGTAGCAAGAGCTGGAGAGGACAGGAACTCCACAAGGAGAGCAACAGAACAAGAAAATTTAAACACAGGGGACTTCCCAAAGACTCATACTCCAACCAAGGACTATTCATGGAGATAACCTAGAACCCCTGCACAGATGTAGCCCATGGCAGTTTAGTGTCCAAGTGGCTTACATAGTGATGGGAAGAGGGACTGCCTCTGACATAAACTGATTGGCCTGCTCTTTGATCACCTCCCCCTGAGGGGGGAGCAGCCTTACCAGGCTACAGAAGAAGACAATGCAGCCATTCCTGATGTGATCTGATAGACTAAGATCAGAAGGAAGGAGAGGAGGACCTCCCCTATCAGTGGATGTGGGGAGGAGCATGCATGAAGAAAGGGGAGGTAGGGTGGGATCGGGACGGGAGGAGGGAGGGACTTATGGGGGGATACAAAATGAATAAAGTGTAATTAATAATAATAATAATAATAAAAGAAAAAAATTATAAAAAAACAATATTTATCAAACATAGCAATTGTTATAAGCATTTCATCATATGCATTTTTGTGATGTATACAATCCTTTTAGAAAAATAACTTTTTTTTTAACTGAAAACAAAATTGAGGCTCACAGTGATAATTGAAAGGGAATTAGAAACCATTAACAGGCCTAGCAATCAAGACATATTTAAAAGCATGTACACATTATACCCTAACAACAATATCAGACTGTTCATACTAGAAATATTAGCAGTTCCATTTGCCTTTGTAGTTCCCATAAAGGAAAGGCTGTGAAGGAGCAAAAAATATCCATTGCTGTGGGTAGAATGTTCCACAGAACTAATCAACTACTAAGATTCATTTTGTGAGGGAGCTATCAGTGTAAAGTATTATTGGTATTACATGTTGAAAAATGTAATATTTATATCACTATGTTAAGGAAACTATTATTACTTTATGAATACTATATTAGTTTTCTATTGATACAATACCATATTAAAAACGAAGTAGCTTTTAAATTTTTAATATTTTAGAGTTCTGTCAGATTAAAAGAGGTAGGCCTAGAGATAGAATCCAGTGGTAGAACACTTTGCTGAGCATAAAAAAAAGCCATACATGTGATTCCTAACAATCAGGAGAAAATTCTTTTTAAGAATCAAAGTATTGCCAGAGATAGCCCCTTCTACCCTTGTCAGAGAACACCCATGGA
This sequence comes from Psammomys obesus, assembly GCF_907164565.1. Lineage (NCBI taxonomy): Eukaryota > Metazoa > Chordata > Mammalia > Rodentia > Muridae > Psammomys > Psammomys obesus. The sequence continues at coordinate 4,422,329 of NW_026596427.1, read as the reverse complement.
GCCTAAGCTGCCCATGGGCAAAATGTGAACAGGGGGTATAGGTCCTCTCCATGCACGGTCCTTCCTTGATTCATCAGCCTCTGCAGGCTACCCTGGGCCCAGAATTTTTGGCTCTGTTGGTCTCTTTGTGGAGCTCTTGTCCCCTCTATGTCTATCTCCGCCTTCTTCCATATGTTTTCCTGCACTCTCAGGGGACCATGGAAGGGACATAGTGGAGGGATGATGACAGGAGGAAGAGATGAGGGAGGGGGCTACAGCTGGGGTACAAAGTGAATAAATTGTAATAAATAAATAAGTAAGTATGTAAGTTAAAAACCCAATCAGAACAGTCAAATAAATAAATAAATAAATAAATAAATAAATAAATAAATAATAAATAAATACATAAATAAATACATAAATAAATAAAGTGATGACGATTTATTCCAGCTCACAGTTTCTGGGTGCACAAGGGGCATTTTTTTTTCATCCAGATGTTAGTAGATGTTGATCCTTGAGGAGGTATTTCTATCCTAGTGGATGTCATCTGAGAGCCTTCCATTTCAGAATCTATATTGACACATCTTTCCCATCACAAGCTTCCTTGCCTCTGACTTTCTCTTTTGTTTTTCTCTTCCACTTTTAAAGAGAAGACTGATAAAGCATGATTTCCCCGGAGATAATTTTTGTGTCTCAGCATCCTTAACATGAATTATATTTAAAACGCACTTTTATCCTGTAATGCAATGGAGTTACTGTTTTTGAATATTATATCATGGGCACCTGTAGAAATCCACTATTCTATCTGGCACAGAAACGATACTGACACATGGTTATCTTAACGTTTTGGTATTTCAGTTTCTTTTTTACTGACATAATAAAATACTCTGATGAAAAAGCAACTTACGGAAAAATGGGTTTATTTAAACTTACAATTTCAGGTTACAGTCTGTCATATTAAGGAAGTCACAGTGGCTGGAACTTGAGTGAGCTGTTCACATTTGTAGCCACAGATAAGTAGGATAGACCAATGGATGCATGCATGCTAGTGTTCAGCTTGCCTTCTTCATTTTATATAACCTCATATCTCCTGCCCAGAGAATGTTACTGCCTACAGTTAAGATGGCTATTCAAATATCAACTAACTTGACCAAGATAACCCCTAATAGATATTCTCCAAGGGCTTTTCAGATTCTGTCATGTTGACAATTAACACTAACCATCACAATGAACGTAGAGTTTTAGTAGTTTAATATATTGTCCAACCAAGATACAAACTAATTTCTTACCCAAAAATTAGTTATCTTTTCTATAATCTCTTAAACTACAAATAGTTTTTTTCTTTAAAATAAAGGCTAACATACATAATTTAGATAGTATGATTGCTTCAGAAAAAGTTTTGTACTGCTTATCTTTTAAATAGTTGTTTTCCTCTTCTTTGAATGTCCTACTATCCTTTATTTATATGTAAAACTCATTTTCCCACTGGCTGTAGATTACAATCAGAATGTGAGGCTGATTTCTTTAGGTAAATACTTTGAAATCAGTTTTGTAGTAGTAATTGAGTAATGACTATGGTTTGCTATATGGGAAGGAGAGTTGGACTTGTTCCCATAGCCACATACCCCAAACTAGTTAGCTTCTACACATACATCAGGTTGAGCTTGGGGGAAAACAAAGAAAGGAAAGCAGATGAAAAATACAACATGAAAAATGAAAGAGCACACTGTATAGTCTTTCACATCTGCTCTAAACTTGGTTAAACAAGATATAAATGTCAATTAAAAAATTCTGTTTGACTGCCTACTTAAATTAAGCAACAGAAAAGTAACTAAGATAATGTGCCTCCAGGGGAACTCTAAAACTTGGACTGAGGAATGGAGAGAAATATTGGAACTATAATCTCAAATGTTATAATAAAGAACTCATATCGATTAGTACTAGAATCATAAGAAAAGAAGTAACAACAACAAAAAGAAAATTGAATCTGGGAAAGGTGACATATGCCTTCAATCCCAGCATTCAGGTGGTAGTGAAGGACCACTTGGGAATGAGAAAAACAACTGTGATTATTTGAATTGGAGCCATGTGCAGATAGCTCTTGAAGGGTGGGGAGAACTGTTCTGAGAAACAACCAGCTGCAAACTATCTACAACCAGCTGTAAATTATCTGCAACCAGCTGTAAACTATAGAGCAAAAGTGGTCGGATTTTCAGGTATAAAAACCCTGTGATTTCCATGTTTGGGGTCTCCTGTCTTTGGAGGGGTAACCCTATCTTGATAGCACTAAACCTCTTGCTTTTGCATTGAGTTGTGGTCTGTGAGAAATCCTGGGAAGGGCGCGATCCTGAGCTCCTAAGCAGTGAGATTCCAGGTCTTACAGTAGCAGAAGGTGGGTCTCTGAGGGAACCAGGCTAGCTTAGTCCACACAGTGAGTCCCTCTTCAAAATAACCAGCAAATATAAATGGAAATTGTCTTTTATAATTCGGGAGAGTGATATTATTATTTTTAAATTAATAATTTAATTTTGAGAAAATCATACATATGTACTGTATCCATATCATTTGCGCCTTTCTCCCTCCCTCCTCCAACTCTTCTTCTTCCCCCAAATTCATGCTGTTATAAATTGTATATCAAGAATATTTCCCCTTATTGCTCTATCTTTTGTTTGGTCAATCTGATTCCCACTCATTAGGCCCCTTTGAGAACTGTTTAGTTCTACTACTGTATTGAGGTCATATGTGTAAGGTTTGTGTTTTTGTTTTTGTTTTTGTTTTTGTTTTTTTCATCATTCAGGTAAATGATTGTATCATTGAGACTAATACCAAGTTTTGCTATAGCTTAGCTTAACAAGAGTTTCTCAGTTTTGTAGTCATTTGTAAATAAATCAAACAGCCAGATAGATGTTCTGCATCCTGAAATGATGCCACTTGAATACCATATAGGATGAGGCACAATATGTCCTGATGTGAACTTTCACATCTTGTGCACTCATAAAGGGTGTTACTACTTGAAAGAGAGATGAAAATACTTTGAAAAAAACATAAAAAGTGATGCATTTCTAATAGTAACTAATGAGTTACATTTTAAAATGATTAAATTGAAAATCTAAATTTCTTATGAAGGAATTTTACCTTCTTTCTCCAGACAACAGTGCTTTCAAGATGTCTTAAGTGGGTCACTTTATCAAGAACAGCAGTTAGTATACCATGGATATTCCATGTGTCTCTAGACAATCTCCTTTTTTGTGCAGTTATTTTAGAGCTTTGTGCCTTTTTATGGCAACTGAACAAAGAATTGATCTAGAATAGCACTTCTGAGATGAAAATAAATGAAAAAAATTAAATATGGTTTTCTATAACATCACAAAATGCTAATTCAGACTCCATGCCTTGTTGAAACATATGTTCACTTTCCTTCTAATTAGGCTGTTCAAGACTTCAGTTTATCAGATTAATAAACTGATATTGAAGGTCATAAGTATTGAGGTCACTGAAGAGTCCAATCTTCAGACACAACTCATGAGTGAGGGCAAGTGAAATAAAAAAAATGTGAAACCATATTCATCTGGGAATACCTACAGCATAAGAACAATAATTATAATTTTCTTGAATTATAACTCTATTGAAACTTCCCCATCATTGTAATCTAAAGAATATATATGGCTAATAAGGATCCATTTGACAGAATTAAAATAACATTTCATTGAATATCACTTTTATTGTCATAATAAGCTCAATTCTTTAATGAACAGTGAAGCACAAAATAATTATTGCAATATCATTTGAAATTCCATGAATTCATTTTCATAAATTCCATGAAAATGGAATTCTGATGCTAGAAGGAGAACATGAAACTACTGTCCCATTCTGAATGGATGTATCATATCATTGAGCAATTATTAAATAATATTTAGGACATTTTGATGAGAATAATCATTAGGTGGCAAAGAACTTGAAGAAATTATGCTGCATAAGTGAATATTAGAATAATTCTGCCCAAAGAATATAAAAACATTGATATGTACTCTGAAAGTCTACGTAGATTTTGTGGGTATATTATGAAGAAGGTGAGACTATGTAATCTTTCATCTCTACCTGAGAGCTGATAAAAATGAAAGGAAGAGAGACTGATTAACTGTCACAAGGAAGACTGTGTTAGGTTACATGAACCACACAGGATAATTCGTTTCAGCTAGTTAAGTTCTGATAACTGAAAAACAGAATTGGACTCTTGTACCTATCACTAATCTAGCTCTGTGTCCTCTCTTGTCATATGCAATGGTATGAATGTTTGAATCCTCGTGACATCTTAATCTCAACGTGATAGTATTAGGAGGTAAGTGTTTTTGAAACATTGTAAGTCATGTGAATTGATTCCATATGAGTAAATTTAATTCTGTTATGTAAAGGGTTCAAGAAGCTTCCTCTCTCTAATTTATATGACATGGTGAATAGTTGCCACTTGTGATGGATGAGGTTTCACTGAACATTAAATCTTCTAAGACATTGATGAGGAACTTAAAGCTACTTGAATAAATGAGAAATACTGTTTTGCTGCATATAAGCCACCCAGTCTGAATTTTATTATAGAAGTTACAGAAAAAAATGAAGTCACAGTTGAAATTAAAGAAAAATAAAAATACCTAAAAATCTTTGGATAAGTAAGGATTTCTCTGAAAAACAGCTTAGATCATTGATTCTCAACCTGTGGGAGTTCCCTTTCGAGGACTGGAGAACCCTTTCACAGGGGTTGACTATCATATATCCTGCACTTCAGATACTTACATTACAATTCTTAACAGTAGCAAAATTATAGTTATTAAGTAGCAATGAAATAATTTTATGGATAGTGATCACTACAACATGAACAACTGTATTGAAGAATTGCAACATTAGGAAGGTTGAGAACCACTGGTTCATTTTCATAAATTCTTCCTTTTGTATCAATTTAAGATATATTGAATGACTTTTTATTAAAGAAATATTTAGACTTTTTAAAATAAATGAAAAAATGACTCTACACAGTTGTGCTGAACTATTTTAAGAGAAGTATGTATTAATATATTCAACCATGTAAACTGTCCTATTTTGCCTATTGTTACTCTGATAAATACCACAACTGAAAACTACTTAGGAAGGAAAGGGCTTATTTCAGTTTACTCTCTAGGTTACAGTCCATCACTGAGGAGAGTCAGGGCAAAACCTTAAGCAGGAACTTGAAGTGGAAACCAAGGAGGAACTTGCTCACTGGATTACTCACTGGACCTTAGCCAACTAGCTTTATGTGTATATCCTAGGCCCATATGCCTAGGGATTGTCTTGTTCACAGTGGGCTGGGCCTCCTCATATCAGTCATCAAATCTCCCACAGACATGGCGACAGAGCAATCTGATCTGGGTAATTCCTCAATTTAAATTTCTCTTCCCAGGTAACTTGAGGCTGTGTCAGGCTGTCAATAAAAACAAACCATCATGTAAAACAAAAGTAAATCACAAAAATAATAAAAATGGAGAACATGGGAGACACGGGCACAGTCAGAGGTAGTGCATTTAATTTCACCTCCTCTGCTGAGTACTTGCTTATTGGATTTGCCTTGTGCACCAGTTCTATCTGAAACCTGTCTAGCTCCTCCTTCTGTTGCTCCTCTTCTTGTTGTCTTACTTCTGCATTTTCCAAGCCTCCATTTTATCCATTTTCTTTTCCAACTCCTGCCATTCATTTCATTGGCTCTCTTCTCGGTGGCCAGCTGAACAGGTTCCTGAACTAGTGAACCAAAAAGGTTCTTGGGAACTGAGTTTTTTTCTTTCTTGGGAAAAAAGGGCTCTTGGAAGATGACAGTGTTTGGACGAGCCTTGAAGCAATTCTGCTGCTTCAGTTCTTCCTCCAGGTGGTGCTTCCAAATCTGAGCTTTGTAGGCACCTCTCTTGTCCATCTCCAAGAAGAAAGACTCAACTTGAGTCACATTCTTTACCTTTTTCTCTGGCAGATTAATGGTGTCAAAATGGGGCAGAGGAAGTGCCTTAAACTTGGGTACCTCCCTTTCTTGTTCTCCACTGGATTCCAATAGAAGCTGCTCTCTACATTATACAAGCATGGAAAGAACCCTTTTTCAGACTTACCCAACCATGTGTGGCAATGTACCTGAAAACTGTGGATGCCAGTGTTTGCAAAAATCATTCTACACAGAAAGTTTTGAAGCTAATGAGACATGATTCATTTCAGCATTAATCAGACTCCCTGTAGATATTTGCTTCCAACATTAGTTGGCTTTTTACTATTGGTATTAACTCTGGCTAGAATTTCAATTGTTTGTTCTGGTACAGTCTAATTTTTTACCTAATCTCCCTCCAACACCTTTTATATGTGCACTGGAAGCATAAAATAAAGACAGTCAAGTCCTAAAAAAAAGTCAAGATGCATAAGACCCTTAGTCTGAGGAAACAGATTCCTAGTAAAAAACTAATTTTATGAGACACACCATGTTAATGCAACAAAGCAACAGTAGCCTTTATTTTAAAATCCCTCTTAGAGAACTTTACTGTAAGTATGACTGCTTAAACCACAGCTATTCACTATTTAATTATATTTGTGTTTGACAGAATCAAATATAATTCAAAGATAAACACATGTATGCTTACCACTTTTGTCAGGCTGGCATCTACACAAGCCTCTCTCATAGGTTCAGTTGCCCTTCAGGATGGCCTGTCTCTGTACAAAACCCCACTATATTTAGAATAAATATTATACAAATGTGGAACTTCCTTTAGTTTTGCTTTGAAATTTGTCTCCATGAATGAATCAGGTACCAAGATGAGACAGTATTCATTTGTGCTTCTGATTCATCTACTGTACACTTCAATATCAGTAAGTCATAACCTGTGGATTGGAAAACTGTAAATAAAGTGCCAGGCAATAAATGTTTCTAGCTTGGTGGACCATGAGATCTCAATCTGTCTTTGCACTGTAATATTAATCATGGAAAAATACATTAAATAAATGCTAACTATGTTCCAATAAACTCAATTAGTAAAACAGTAGCATTCAACTATAGATCATAAATCACAGTTTGCCATCTACTAGTCCATTATAATCTAGCTCTTCCAGTAACTTTATGAGGCATAATTGCAGGTTTATATTTTTACTTTTATGTGTTGTTATCTAAAACATAGTAGTTGTGTAATCAATATAAAAAAAACAGTGGATTTTCATAAGAATTGTTCTATTTTTTGCTATGATTATTTATACTAGAAAAATGTTCAGAATGTTCTTAACTACTCTTCCAGTCATAAAATAAAATCTTCCTTATTCTATTTACTTGCAGTAATAGGAGCTTAACTCAGGCCCCAAGCATGATAGCACTTTACCATTGACCTATATCCCCAGCCCAATGTTTATTTTTTCTTGTTTTCTTTTTTCTATTAATTACACTTTATTCACTTTGCATCACCCCATCAACTCCTCCCTCCTCCCCTCCCAATCTCACCTTCCTTCCCCCTTCTCCACACATGCCCCTCCCCAAGCCCACTGGTAGGGGAGGTCTTCCTCTCCTTCCTTCTGATCCTAGTCTATCAGATCTCATCAGGAGTGGCTGCATTGTCTTCCTCTGTGGCCTGGTAAGGCTGCAACAGACAGTCTGAGGTACAATGAAAAGGAACAATAGATACAGGCACTTGACACCAAGCCTGAAAACCTAAATTTCAATCCCAGAATGCATAATGTGGGAGGAAAGAACCAACTCCAGAGAGCTGTCCTCTGACCTCTACACACATACACATACACACATACGATAGATAGATAGATAGATAGATAGATAGATAGATAGATAGATAGATAGAATGTTTTTAAAGCACAACAGTTATGTTAGAAATTTAGACATTCATAAGATTGTGCATGTGTTATTAGTTAAAAAATTCCATATATTTGTCCAAGTATTTCTTGCACAAGCTGAGGTATGTAGACTGGTTTATTAGAAACAAAATATAAGATGACTTTTAAAATACATGTTGAATCTACCAGTCACCTCGGTACTAACCAATGAGGCGAAAACAACCCTTTGAAACTATTTTCTCAGTTTCAAAATAGAGGGGAGAACTACATACATTTCTTGCTCCTGGTTATCAACTTATACGTCTGCTTTTTACAGTTAATAATATAAATCCTATGCTTTAAAAGTGTCATACAAGAAACTGTAGAGAAATAGAGCTGGAACCCATCTTGGGCATAGCCTTGAATTCTCTCCACTACTGAACATTCAGAAACATGAATTTTTTATTGAGTCAATTTGAGACATATTGAAATAATTTGTTGGTTGTTAGCCAATTATCTGAAATATGTTCCCTTCTTTCTCTTTTCATGCTTTCTTCGGTAGACTGCATCTCCTTAATTGCTGCTATATTTCCTCATTTTGCATAGTATTAAATTTCCCATTGCTTTGTTTTGTTGGTATTATCATATGTTTCCTAGATAACTGATATTACAATACCTAGTTATAGTATTTATAGCACAAACTTCTAGTATTTTTAGTCACATTTATTTTTGGATTTTATAATTTTGTTGGTTTAAAAAACATAATGGCAATCAATATATACAACTATAGTGTTTCCTATTACCCCAAACAAAATATGGATTACAATTCATATAATTTAACTGTATAATCCTTTTTATGTTAATCTCAGATGGGCTTCACTCAATTACAGAGTAGGTTTGGGTTTGATTTTCATGTGATTTGGTACAGTTATCCAGTCATTGATACCGTTTTAGCACTGAAGAACAAGCAGCAAAGTAACCAAATAATGGATGGTAAAAAGTTCAATAATATAATCCTCGTACTTATTCATAATCCACATTTTCAACATGGCTAAACATGAGATTAAGTTATGTTATATCACTTTAATGATAATAGTATCTCTTTCATAAAACAAAGCAAATAAGCAAAACAAGTAAAAAAAATAGTGTAGTTACAAAGCCAAATTATTTTATTTATATTATATGTTTATTATTTAAAACAGTTCTTAAATTAAACATCTTTTGCTCATAGTTTTCCATTTCCTAAGTCTTTCCTTATCCTCTCCCCACTCATACTCAATGCATTTTGAGTTCTTTCTCAAAGAATAATAAAAGACCCAACACAACAACCAAACCTCTCAAATCAAGAAAACAAATTAAAACTTGTCTGCATAAAGAAAAGAAAAAGAATCTGTAACCAAAGAAAAGCACACAAAAACTGGGGAGTCCTTTAAAGGTTTGTCAACTACTTTTGAAGATAAGGCCTGTCCTAAATTACTGATATATCCAGCGTTACTCTATAGGAGAAAAGTGGTTTTCCCTCTCTGAGCAAGTATAAGAGTCAGTTCAGTTCTTAAATTTTATTCTAATGGTTAGGTTTTCATTCATTTATTCTTCTTTTAAAAAAAATACAAAATAAAATATAATGAGATAAAACAAAAACTATCAGATCAAACTTGGGAAAACCAAACCAACAGAAGGAAAAGAGCCCAAGAAAAAGCATAATAATCAGAGACTCTATCTCTCCCTTCTTCCATGAGAATCCCTGCACTCTGCCCAAAGTTTGGGTATGAGTCTCAGCATCTGTTTTGATACCTGGCAGGGTAAAGTCTTTCAGGGTCCTCTCTGGGTAGGCTTTTGTCCTGTTCATTGTTTTTTCTCTCTTCCATTGTCCATCCAATTTGCCTTTCTGAATGAGCATTAAGCATCTTACTCCTTCTTGATTAGCTTCTTTAGGTATACAGATTTTGGTATTAATATCTTAGAGCTTCACAAGGAGAACAGAACCAAAAAATCTGGACACAGGGGTCTTTTCTGAGGCTGATAACCCAACCAAGGACCATTCATGGAGATAACCTAGAACCCCTGTACAGATGTAGCCCATGGCAGCTCAGTGCCCAAGTGGGTTCCATAGTAATGGGAACAGAGACTTTCTCTGACAAGAACTCAGTGACTGACACTTTGATCACCTCCCCCTGAGGAGGGAACAACCTTACCAGGCCACAGAGAAAGACAATGCAGACAGTCCTGATGAGACCTGATAGGCTATGGTCAGATAGAAGGAGAGGAGGACAGCTCCTATCAGTGGACTGGGGGAGGGACATGGGAGCAGAAGAGGGAGGGAGGGTGGAAGTGGGAGGGGACAAGGGAGGGGGTCACAGCTGGTATACAAAGTGAATAAACTAGCTAAAAAATACAATAATAATAATAAAATAGAATCAACCTGCCTGGCTCTGTGGTGCTTGTCTATAATCCCATCACTCCTGGAGGCATGCGGAACTCTGTGAGTTTGAGGCCAGCCTGGTCCACAAAGCTACTCCCGGACAGCAAGGCTACACAGAGAAACCCTGTCTCAAAAACAAAACAAAACAATGAATTAGTGACTCACTCATTCACTCTTTCAAGAATCCTATAAAAACACTAAAATGAAAACCATAATACATAAAGTTTGGACCTGTACATAACCAAAGTATTTTAATTTATTTTTATTTTATTCATTACAGTTTATTTACTTTTTATCCCCCCCATGTAGCTCCCTCCCTCCTCCCCTCTCAATCCCACCCTCTCTCCCTTTTCCCTACCTGTGCCCCTCCCCCAGTACACTGATAGAGAAGGTCCTCCTCCCCTTCCCTCTATGAGACTCTATTAGGTCTTATCAGGACTGGCTGCATTGTTACCTTTGTGGCCTGGTAAGGACTTTGCTGTTGAGGGTAAGGATTAAAGAGCAGGCCAATCAGTTCCTGTCAGAGAGAGTCTCTGTCCCCATTAATATGGAACCCACATGGACACTGAACTGCCATGAGCTACATCTGTGTAAGGGCTCCAGGCCATCTCCATGAGTGGTCCTTGGCTGGAGTATCAGTCTCAGAAAAGACCCCTGTCTCCAGACTTTTCAATCTGTTGCTCTACTTGTGGAGCTCCTGTTCTCTCCAGGTCTTACTATCTGCCATTTCTTTCATAAGACTCCCTCAGTGAGCTCAAAGTTTGGCTATGATTCTCAGCATCCACCTTGATACCCTGCAGGGTAGAGCCTTTCAGAGGTTCTCTGTGGTAGGCTCCTGTCCTGTTCCCTGTTTTCTCCTTCCTCCAATGTCCATCCTCTTTGCCTTTCTGAATGGGAATGTAAACTTGTATAACCACTTTGAAAATCAATCTGGTGCTTTCTCAGATAATTAGGAATAGCGCTTCCTCAAGATCCAACTATATCACTCCTAGGCACATACAAAAGATGCTCAAGTACACAAGGACATTTGTTAAACCATGTCTGTAGCAGCTTTATTTGTAATAGCCAGAAGCTGGAAACAGCCCAGATGTCCCTCAGTTGAGGAATGGATACAGAAATCCTGGTACATCTACAGAGTGGAATATTACTCATTTATAAAAAACAAGGTAATCATGAAATTTGCAGGTAAATAGTGGAAACTGGAAACAATCATACTGAGTGAGGTATCCTAGAAGCAGAAAGATACAGAGGGTATATACTCACCCATAAGTGGATATTAGACATATAATATAGGATAAATATAGTAAAATCTGTACACCTATAGATGCTTAATCACCAAATTCTTAAAATGTCACCTTAAATATGATTTATCCATCATCAAAAACCTTCAACAATTTTTCATTACATATAACTGCATGTATCATAGTTTTAAAAACATTTACAATTTTATTCCAAGGAATAGTTTCATCTATGTTCCTAAAAATTGATGTCATCAAATCTCTCTAGTGGGTGTAGCCTTGCCAGAACACAGAGGTAGATAATGTAGCTAGTTCTAATTATACCTAATAGGCTAGGTTCAGATAGAAGTGGAGGAGGTCCTTCCCTATCAGTGGACAATGTGAGGGGTATAGGGTGAGAAAAGGGAAGTTGGGAGGGACTGGGAAGAGAAGAGGGGCAAGGATTTCAGTTGAAATACAAAATGAATAAATTTTAATAAATAATAAATAAATAAAAATTAACAATCAAAAAGAAGAGTTTGCAGAAGGTTTTAATAATTGGTTTGTTAAAATTAGGAATAGTGCTACTTCAAGATCCAGCTGTACCAGTCATAGGCATATATACAAAATATTTTTTAATATTAAGTATATACATTTATTAAAAATAATGATTATAATTTTGTATCTGCTATTTTATTCTTTTTGTTGTTTGTTTTTGTTTTTTGCAATTCTTAAAAATTTATTTATATTTTTATAAATTACAGTTTATTCACTTTGTATCCCCTCTGTAGCCCTTTTCCTCATCCCTTTCAATCTCACCTTTCCTTCTTCATCTTTTCCCATGCCCCTCTGCAAGTCCACTGATAGGGGAGGTCCTCATCTTCTTCCTGTTGACCCTAGCCTATCAAGTCTCATCAGGAATGGCTGCATTGTTTTCCTCTGTGGCCTGGTAAGGTTGCTCCCCCATCAGAGGGGGGAGTTGGTGATCAAAAAGTCAGCCACTGAGTTTGTGTCAGAGACAGTTCCTGTTCCCATTACTAGGGAACTCACTTAGAGACTGAGCTGCCATGGGCTATGTCTGTGCAAGGGTTCTAGGGGTTCTAAGTTATCTCCATGCATGGTCCTTGGCTGAAATATCAGTCTCAGAAAAGACACCTGTGCCCAGAATATTTTGATCTCATTCTTTCCTTGTGGAACTCCTGTCTTCTCCAGGTCTTCCTATCTCACTCTTCTTTCATAAGAGTCCCTGCACTCTGCCCAAAGTTTGTCTATGAATCTCAGCATCTCCTTTGATACCTTTCTAGGTAAAGTCTTTCAGTGGCCCTCTGTGGTGGGCTCCTGTCCTGTTGCCTGTTTTCTCCCTCTTTTGATGCTCAAGTATACAACAAGGACACTTTTTCAACCATATTCTTAGCAGCTTTATTTGTAATAGCCAGAATCTGCAAACAACCCAGATGTTCTTCAGTGGAGGAATGGACACAGAAAATTTTAAACATTTACACAATGGAATACTACGCAACGATTACAAACAAGGAAATCATGAAATTTGCCGACAAATGGTGGGAACTAGAAAAGATCATCCTGAGTGAGGTGACCCAGAAGCAGAAAAACATACATGGTATATAAACACTTATAAGTGACTATTAGCCATATAATATAGGATAAACATACAAAAATCTATACTCCTAAAGAAGCTAAATAAAAAGGAGGACCCTAGGTAAGTTACTCACTCCTCACTCAGAAAGAAAAAGGGATAGACCTCTTGGAAGAAGCAGAAAACATGGAACAGGACAGGAGCCTACTACAGAGGGCTTCTGAAAGACTCTACAAAACAGGGTATCAAAGCAGAGGCCTAGACTCATAGCCAATGTTTGGGCAGAGTGCAGGTAATCTTATTAAAGAAAGGGGAGATAGAAAGGCCTGGGGGGGGGGGCAGGAGCTCCACAAGGAGAGCAATGGAACCAAAAAATCTGTGCCCAGGGGTCTTTTCTGAGACTGATACTCCAACCAAGGACCCTTCATGGAGACAACCTAGAACCCCTGCACAGATGTAGCCTATGGAAGCTCAGTGTCCAAGTGGGTACCCTAGTAAGGGAATCAGGAACTGTCTCTGACCAGAACTCAGAAATTGGCTCATTGATCACCTCCCCCTGGAGGGGGGGGGTGCTGCCTTGCCAGGTCACAGGGGAAGACAATGCAGCCACTCCTGATGAGACCTTCTAGGCTAGGGTCACAGGGAAGGGGACAAGGACCTCCCTTATCAGTGGACTGGGGGAGGGGCATGGGAGGAAAAGGGGAGGGATGGTGGGATTGGGAGGGGATGAAGGAGGGTTTTATGGTTGGGATATGAAGTGAATTAATTATAGTACAAAAAGAAAAAATACCCAGTTATATAAATTTAAAAAGAATTGATTTGTTTTTAAAGAGTAATGTATTTACATAATCAATAAGCTGTCATGTTTCTTGCTCCTATAACTTATTCCCATTCCTAAGCAGTTTTAGAGAATATAATATAATATACTGAGGTCTGAATCCCTTTTCTTATTCATAAGTATTCTTTAAAAAGGAGTACCTGTCTCAGTTAATGAGAGTTTGAGCAAGTTGGCAAGGTGGAACCTGTCTTGACCTTTTCATTCATTAAACACCCATTTGGAATCTATACTGGGGGACAGATTTTGAATATGTAAAGGCACATATAAGAAGCTCATTGAATCTTATGAAGACTTAGTCATTGATTAGTAGAGTGCATTTGACGTTCAAGAACCATTGAGGAGCTTAGAAATACGTAGTTCAAATTTCCAGCTTAGGTTTGACTGAAAAAGTTCAGATGCCATGTTGGAAGGACACTGCTGTTTGAGGTTGCAGTCTTCCTTGTCTAGGTAGCCATTCTGAGCCTGAATTAAAGTTCAGGACTCCTCTCCAGCAGGGCCTCCTGCTCTCTGCCTGTTTTCATCTGAAGAGTTTCTCTAGACATAGATGTCCCTAACCACATTTAATATATGTCCTTTGACACAGCTCCCGGCTAACTCTCCCCTCCCTGCACATATAGGATAATTAGGGTCTGTGTTTCTGTTCATATGATAGAGCATGCTGTTTAATGCAAATCAAGCATCCTTGAAGTGACTAGTTTTAACCAATTATGTACATCTATTCTTGGAGCCTCCCACCCACTCCCCCAAGGAGACTTTCTTCTCTGGAATTAATGTTAAACTAGCTCCCTGAAGTGGTTCCTGGAGTGTCTAATCTCCATAAGTGCTTGCCAAACTTCCCAGCTCTCCATTTCATCTCCTGCGCTCCTACCTTCGTGGGCTGATGGGAAAACAGCCATCCAGGAAGGAGGAGAACCCTAATGCCATTAACTTTGTTATAGCAACATTTTCTATCATAATCTCCATATTTGAAAGCAATTCAACTACACAGAGATCTCCTGAGATATTTTTGTGATGTTCTTTTAGCATTTTGTATCAAAGCAAATATTTTCTTTTTGTTTTCTATATTTTTGGAATTGTTTTACTTAAATAAGACATCCTGACAATAAAGAATCATGATTATTCCTAAAAAAATCAGTAAATTATTGAAACTGAAAATAATAAAGTTATGTGAGAGGTGTAATCAACTGCACAGCTCATTATTTGAGACTGGTAAATCTAACTTGCATGGTTTCTAGCTTTGAAAAAAAAATATATGGTTTTGTCAGCTGTGGTGTTGCACGCCTTTGAGACCAGCAATATGGAGACAGAAGCAGGCAAATCTGTGAGTTTGGGGTCAGCCTGGTTTACATAATGAGTTCCAGGACATCCAGCACTGTATCTCAAAAAAGAGACCATATCTCAAAAAAGAGTTCACATAGTATGATCATTCAGTTTATCCAGCAACAATCTAAATTCAATCTAAATGACACTAAGGGGAAAGATCAAAATTAGCTGAAGATACACATTTGTCACAAAGGGAATAGGATATAGAAGTAAAATGCAGGATGCAGAATCAGGTTTATTACACACGAAACAGCGTTATATTTGTGTCATGTCAATAAGGAATAAAGATTTCCTTGGTTCAGATAACTGATTTTAAACTCAATTCTCGTTTTATGTTCTTCTACATATATTTGAATGATTAATGTAGTTGTACTTTTTAAGTCTATTTTAGTGGGGTTCTTATAATTCTTTTTCCATTCTCCACCTGATATCCTTTCCTACACTCCAACACCAGATAGGTGAAAAAAAAAGGTTAGTGGGGAGAAGGGACATATGTCTTTTTGCAATTTATTGCTGGGTAGGGTCATTAGGTTCATTGGGGCAATTCCAATCTTTGTTTCAAGGTATCTCCCATTTCTTCTCATCAAACTGCAACAACAGCAACCAGGAGCAACACAGGGGAATATCAGCAGCCCCTTTTTTTTTTTTTTTTTATTGGAGTCCCCTTTCTCTCTCTGGGCTCTGGCATTTATTCCCTCTCAGTAATCTCAGAATTAAACTCTCTGCAGCTGACCAAGATCACACCCTTCTCTCAGCCTTCTGGAAGCCAATAATTCACTGCTGTAGACAATCTAAATAAAGCAGCTCCATATCCTATACCTGGGATTAAAACAAAAACATGTTTACATAACATAACTGAGTTTTTAAATGACACCAAAACTTCCATTACATTCTGGTTTTGATATGATTTAGGAACTATTTGTTCTTCCTTAAGATGACTAAAAGTCTCACACGTCAAAAATAAATTTCTGGTAAATCTTTGTTACCTGGTGAATTCTGGGTCAGTATTAGCTGCAGAGTTAGAGAATAGCTCCAAAAAATGTTATGTCTTTCAAGTTTTCAGGATGAGACTATCATGGACCCACAGTGACTAACCACTGCTTGCCACTCTTTCTCACCAGGTAAAGGTAATTTGAGCATTTTTTATAAGTATAGTTACTTCAAACTATGTATGTTCACATTTAGTGTTGTATACATTAATAGAGATATTGGTTGCTCTATGCATATTATATCAACCTTAACGTTATTCCTAACACTCTTTTACATCCTTATCATAAGCAATTTACAAAATAAAAAAAAAATCAATAAACTATGTAAATTCTCCTTTCAAATATTTGCTCCTAAATGTTTTAGATTATTTATTCATTTTATCTTAAGTGTATGAGTGTTTTTGCATGATTATATTTTTGTGTACCACACTTATGTCCAGGGTGACAAGAAAAGCATCAGATCATCTGGAACTGGAATTATAGATGGTTGTACACAGCCATATGAGTGCTAGCTATGAAACCCAGATCCTCTGCAAAAACAGCAAGTTTGCTTAGCCGTTGAACCATCCCTCCAGCCATCTTCCAAATTGTTTACATGGACACAGTAAACTAAACATGTTGAGTGAGGAAATTGCATGATTAATATAAGTATATATACAGTAAAGGCTAAAGAAGAAATTTTGCCTGTTTTAATAAAATGTCCTACACTGGGTGGCTTAAGCACAAACGTATTTTTCATAGTTATGGAGGCTAGGAATCTAAGATCCAAGTGTCCTCAGATTTCATGTCCATCTTCTGAGGGTCTGCTTCCTGGTTTACAGACTTCTATCTTCTTATGTATTGTGATAAGGCTGAAAATTTTCATTTCTTCATCGTCTTACAATTGTGCTAATTTAATCATGAGAAATTCACCCTCATAATTTCATCTAAAACTCATTTTCTCCCAAGAATCTTCCTTGAAATATTTTCATGTTGGGGATTAATGTTTCAATAAACTAATGGATGATGGCACAAATATCCGAGTCCATAGTAAAACAGGGTAAAAAAGACAAAGCTAGGGAAGTTCTGAGAGGGGAGTAAAATGGGATATTGTAATACAGTTCTGGAAATGTTATTAAAATGATTATTTTAGATTGGTAAAAATTACAGCTAAGTTCTATTTTTTACCACCTCTCACTTCTCATCTACTTTTTCTGTCCTGCTCACTACTCAGTATTTTAGCTACTTGGAATTCTTGCTGCTATTTGAACATGCTAAATACTTTCTCCTAGTAGAGACTGAATTTAAGTCCTAGAATCTCTTTCCTCTCAGGAGGTTACAGATACACGTCTCATTTTACTCTTATATCTAATTATGTTCTCTCACCAGCTTTTCCTGGCTATCATATCAAAATTAGTAGTGTTATCCATCTTTATCATATTATCGTGCTATACTTAATTCAGATCACTTATTACCTTCTCTACTTGTATTTATTGATCATTCGAAGGTGCTTTGAATTGAACATGCATGCTAGCATATTTACCAATTATTTCTCTAAGTGAATTCATTGTTTTCTTTTTAGATCTAATTTCTGGAAGGTAACCACATAGTCAGATTTCTTTTTTACTACATTATTTATTCAAAGGCCATGCAATAATTACATGTCATCCAGTACATTTACATAGAATAAGGTACACTTACAGAAATTGTCCATGGTGTAAGACAAATTACCTGTTAAGAAAGTCCAAAAAAAAAAAAAAAGTCCATCTGGTAACTGATTTTTGGAGAAAGATAAAGTCTGATGGGAATGAACCCAACAGAAGAGACCTGCTTCTCTTAGAAATCAGAACTGAATAGCACTATCCAGGTTTGAGACAGATATCTATATTTTATTATAACAGTGGTGAGCTAAAATTTTTTCAAGTGGTAATGCTTGTACATTTTGAACATTGAAGATTTTATTTCAGATGTCTGTTAGTAGTGGAACAGAGCAAAAATTGAAGTACAAAAATTATGAATATAACATTTTTCTCAGTATATAAGAGAGAAAGTTAAACTGCACAAACTAATGAAAACAAACAAAACTGATAAACTGAGTGTTTTCTTTGCTCTTTAGTAAAGGAGCTTGTTTCATCCTTTAATCTTCATCTATGGTCAGTTCAAAGAATTCTTAACTCCATATTCAGAGATAAAGCTATTTTAGAATAAGTAAAGAGGTGGACGAGATTGAAGATAGTCTCTTTTTTTTCTTTTTTTTTTTGTTTTTTATAAACTTTTTTTTTTAATTTGTATTAATTACAATTTATTCACTTGGTACCACCCCTTCTCCTTTTCCAATTTCATCTTCCCTCCCCCTTTTCCACCTATGCCCCTCCCCCAGTCCACTGATAGAGGAGGTCTTCCTCCCCTTCCTTCTGATCCTGGTCTATCAGGTCTCATCAGGAATGGCTGCGTTCTCTTTCTCTGTGTAGTGGTAAGGCTACTCCCCCCTCAAGGGGATGTTATCAAAGATCAGGCCAATCAGCTCATGCCAGAGACAGTCCATGTTCTCATTACTGTGGAACACACTTGGACACTGAACTGCCATGGGTTACATCTGTGCAAGTGTTCTAGGTTATCTCCATGAATGTTCCTTGGTTGGAGTGTCAGTCTCAGAAAAGACCCTTGTGCCCAGTTGTTGTTTTTTTTTTTTTTTTTTTTTTTGGTTCACCTACTCTCCTTGTGGAGCTCCTGTCCCATCCACGTCTTACTATTTCCCACTTCTTTCATAAGATTCCCTGCATTCTGCCTAAAGATTGGCCATAAGTCTTAGCATCTGCTTTGATACCCTGCAAGATAGAGCCTTTCAGAGGCCCCCATGTGGCAAGCTCCTGTCTTGTTCCCTGTTTTCTATTCCTTCTGATGTCCATCCTCTTTGCCTTTCTGAATAGGGATTGAGAATTTCTGCCAGAGTCCTCCTTCTTGATTAGTTTCTTTAGGTGTATAGATTTTACTAGGTTTATCTTATATTATTTGTCTAATATCCTCTTAGAGTGAGTATATACCCTGTGCGTCTTTCTGCTTCTGGGATACCTCACTTAATGTGATCTTTTCCAGTTCCCACTATTTACCTGCAAATTTCATGAATAGCATTTCTTCAAGATCCAGCTATACCACTCCTAGGCCTATATCCAAAAGGAGCTCCAGTACACAACAAGGACATTTGTTCAACCATGTTTGTAGCAGTTTTATTTGTAATAGGCAGAAGCTGGAAACAACCCTGATGCCCCTCAACTGAGGAATCAATACAGAAATTGTGGTACATCTACACAATGGAATATTACTCAGCAATAAAAAATGAAGAGAGTCTGTCTTAAGGGACTAAGGTATAGAGAAATAAATGAAGACACCAGACTCCTTTTGCCTACATGTTCACATACAAACTAATGCTCACACATGCATACATTATACACAATATACTCATACACCATGGAGAGAGGGGAGAGAGAAAGAAAGAGAAAGAGAGGAGAAACAGACAGAGACAGAGAAAGAAAGAGAGAAACTAGAAAATGGAGCATTGCCCTATTAAATAATTTTCACCAGCATGATACTAAAACCCAAAAACTGACTACTTCAGAATGCTACAACCCAACAACATAGACCTATAACCATACTCCATAACTTGAAGCTTTCACCTAGAATGAATTTTGATCAGTAAAGGCTGTCCATATTTCTATAACTCTCATTTGCATGGAAGAGATCCATAACAAGAAATTAGGGACAACATGATTCATGATAACGTCCTAGAACTGTATGCAAGGCAATCGGAAACACCTTTCTTTATATGTTGTATACACGAGTGTCAGGACATGACACACAACCGAAACTCACTTTAAACTGAAAAAGTACATCTTCAAAAAAGTACATTGTCACCCTCCTACAGTGTATTTCCTTTTGCTGCAGATAGTAATATAGTTATTGTTAGCCTACTATAAAGTACTCTATAAACTACTCTTTTTCTTATCTAAGGTATAGTAATCTTTTCCCAATTGCTGAAGGTCAGTTAAAGGAATGGTATGAAGATGAGGTGGAATTATGGCATCAAGATCGAATGTTTGGTTTGGTCATGTAATTGTTGTGTATCTCTGACATTCTTAAGGTTTTCTTTTGGCATTAAAAGATTTGTTCTAATCTGTGATCTCTCAATTCGTGATTGTCATACCCATTTCCGTTTACTGGGAGTCTGAATGCAAATTCTCCATGATTGTTTTTCTCATTTCTTCTTGACAAATAGAGCTTTGTGAGAAATTATATCCTAACTAAAAATACCAATCGCTATCCTTAACTGACATTGAATGATTAACTCAATTACTTCCCAACTTTAATTTTTCCAGTTATGAGACCTCCAGACCCTTCCTGTTAGACAGTTTCCACAGCAAATGTCAAAGGCTATTTTCAAATGCTCAAACAGTTGAAAAAGTCTCTCTAAGTATGTTTAAAATTAAGGGGAGGAGGACCTCCCCTATCAGTGGATTTGGAGAGGGGCTTGAGAGGAGATGAGGGATTGGGAGGGATTAAGGAGGGGGTCACAGCTGGGATACAAAGTGAATAAAGAGTAATTAATATAAAAAATAAATTAAAAAAGAGAAGAAAATTCTTTTTTGTTTGTTTATTCATTTTTTATCCATGTTTATTTGTCTTTTTTATTTGCTTGTTCTTTTCTCTTAAGAGAGAGGGAGAAAAAGTGTGAATTTGGAAGGGTAAGGAAGTGGGGAGGATCGTGGAGGAGATGAGGGAACTGAAATTGATCAGAATATATTATATGAAAACTTTATTTTATATTGCACATTCATGTTTACTTCAGTGTTGTTTACAATCACAAAGTTATAGAATCTGTTTACCTGCCAAAATATGAATTAACATATATATGTGTATATATGTACACACACACACACACACACATATATATATATATATATATATATATATATATATATAATGGAGTTTAGACTTAAAAAGAATTTAATTGGACCATTTGTAAAAAAAAATAGATACAAATAAAGCTCATCATGTTAAGAAACAAAAAACAAAAAAACCTCAAACTTATAGTGAGTGATCGCACACCCTTATAATCTCAGCACTTGGGAAGGCAGAGGCAAATGGATCTCAGTGACTTCGAGGCTAGCCTGGTGTACAAAACAAGTCCAGGAGAGCCAAAGTTACACAGAGTAAACCCTGTCTCAGAAAAAACAAAAACAAAAATAAAACAAAACCTCACACTCAGAAAGACAAATATCATGGGTTTTCTCTCATTTGTGGATCCTAGATTTTACATAGACATATAAAATCACACACACACATATATATATGTATATATATACATATATATATATATGTATAAATATACATATGTATATAATGTACGTGTACCTACGTACATATGATTTGAAAATAGAAGTTAGATTAGGGTACTAGTATGAAGAAGGTAAAGAGAAAGTTATGGGTAGATGAAATTAGTTGTAGTACATAATATATTTAAATGAAAATAACTTTATTTTAATAATTTTTAAAAGATGTTAATCAATTAAAATATTTTCTTCCTTATTTATTTCTTATTTATATACACTATGTTTGGTACCTGAATATATTCATGTAGTATGCACTTTAAAGTAAGCAAGAATCAAATGCTAATATTTCCAAACAAATATGCCCATTAATAATTTTTGTCACTGCCATTCACAGATCATGAAAAATAAACACACAGAAAAGACAAAATAAGATGTGATAGATGGCTGTATGCTGTCAATGTTTTTATTAGCTCTGCCCACATTAGATATCTGACATTTCAGATTACCTCTACTATTTATTAGACCCAAGGTTCAATATTTTTGCTATGTTAAATGATGTTTAACAAATCCTTGAGGGAATCAAGTTTCACAAAACTGCTTCTTGAAATGATGTGCTTCTAGGGTGAACACAATTATATAAACTTTGGGTTTTGTTTGTTCATAAATCATAAGTCTCATATTTAAGATTTCAGCATTTCTTGAATCAGTTTTTTCAATTATGTTGATGTGAAGAAAGTGTTCAATAAAACTTAATATGTTCTTTAACATATTTTAAGCAA
This sequence comes from Psammomys obesus, assembly GCF_907164565.1. Lineage (NCBI taxonomy): Eukaryota > Metazoa > Chordata > Mammalia > Rodentia > Muridae > Psammomys > Psammomys obesus. The sequence continues at coordinate 4,400,073 of NW_026596427.1, read as the reverse complement.
AACAACTGTGGAGTTTGTTTTTATTATTTATATAGTGAATTTTCTTGCATTTCTCTTTTGTTCACACACTTGTTGTTGTTGTTTTATCTCAACTTTTCTGCAGGAAATGTTGCCTCTTTCCAAGCCTGACAATCTGAGTTTGATCTGAGGGACTCATATTTGACAAAGGACCTATGTCCTGAAAGTTGTTCTCTGACCTCCATCCATGAATTGTGGCATGTTCAAATATATACGCAGATATGCCAAAAGAGGCAATAATGAAGCTATAACTTGTAGTCAATGCTTAAATATCAAATTTATAATCAAAATGGATAAAAATCACTTTCTTGTGGAATATTATATCATAAAAATAATATTTTATTTTCTCAGATGTTTAGAAACTCGTAGAAATGAAATTCTGAGATGATAGTGTAGTAGTTCAGACAAGGTAGTAAATCTTTGTTATTTCTTTTTCTTTCTTTCCATTGTATTAGTCAATGAATACAGATTAAGTAAAAGGGAGTTAGGAAATAGATAAAAGTGGAAATTTCCACTCCACCTGCTGGCAAAACATGCCTTCTTTATTTAGTTTTCAAGAAATAAACTGCTAATTGGGCTGCCTTGTATATATATATGAAGGAATCTCAGAATTCTCAGAATTCTCTTAAAATTAATTTCCATTTTTTTCTTGATTTATATTTTTCCTTTGTCCTTTATCATCTTTATTCTTCTGATTTGACTTGACAGTTGCTACTTTAGTGGCTTCTATGCTTAAGCTTTGATTATACTTCAGACATTTTGGTTTATTTCTTTCACTGTGACTTGATGGTAATAGAGAAGACATCAGTGTGTAATTGTCATCCCTTACTGATGGTTTGGATATAACTTTCTGTAATTGGTTACTGTCCTAGTTTGCTTTCTGTTGCTGTGATAAAAACAGCCACAAAAACTAGCACAAGAAAAGATTCGGCTTACAAGTTACAGTCCATCACTGAGAAGTCAGGGCATGAACTCAAGCAAGAGCAAAGGCAGACACCACGGAAAAACAGTTTTCACTGGCTTGCTCCATCTGCATTGCTCAGCTAACATTTTTACACACTCAGGGTCCACCTGCTTGGGGACATACTGCTTCCAATGGGTTGGCATCTCCTACATCTGAAGAGTTTAAGTTAGCCTGAATATAACTCCATTTTGAAATAAAGATCTTGATTGGAACCTGAATTCAGGTACCAGGAAATATCATAGAATGTATACCTGGCAGAAAAAAAAGTTAACTCTCTTAGCAACAGCCTCCAGGAAATATAACAAAATAAATGCTTCATAGAAAATAGAGACAAACTCCCTGGCAATAATCAATGGGAATCGGTTGAGAATCGGGTGGGAAAATTCTCCCTAGTGTTTCAGCTATTGTTTAGAAAAATAGCCATTGTGATTATATGCCTTAGCCATTGTGATTGTGTGCCTCAGAAAAGGTCACCCTGCCCTGCTAAACTTCACCCTGTAACACCAAGGGTTGTGGCCCCTGCTTGCTGCCATGGAAACCCTCTGCTCACAGACTTTCCCTTTAAAAATCCTGTTCACTCAGAGCTCAGGGTCCCACTTCTGTACTGTTGTGTCAGAGGGACTTGGGTCTTGAGTTCGATCATTCTCATAATAAAGCTCTCTTGCTATTTCATCGAGTCGTCTCCTGGTGGTCTCTGAGGGTCCCATGAACCTGGCATTACACATCCATTGCCAATCAAGAAAATGCCATACAGACCTGCACAGAGAACAATCTGTTGGAGGCACTTACTCAGTTGAGGTTCCCTCTTCTCCAGTATATCGGCTTGACAACTGAACGTAACTGTTATAGTGGAAAGCCACCTGTAGTAGTCTTAGATTCTCCTGATTTTCTATTTGCTTTTCTATTTGTTGATTTTTGTAGGTCTTTTTTTGTGTTCAGAAAGAAAAATAATGACTTGAATTTATTGTGGTACTCTGGTTTTCCCTTCTCAGTATCTCCATGGGATGTTGCATTTCCTTTCAGGCTGTCTCAGTCCTTGTCAGTGTCTCTTTTGCTTGTGTCTGTGCATTTCTCTGAAATTCTTACCATTTGCAACCAATGTCCTTAAAAAACCTAGAGTTTTCAAGGGTCCTGGGACATTTTGAATCCTAAACTTCATGGTCCCTAAAGCAATCTCTGTATGAAGGGCATTGAATTAAGTGACTGGAAACTCTCATTTGTTGAATCGATCTCCAGGGAGTCAGTTACACTATAGCTTGAAAATAGGATTTGGCAGGTAGTTTCTAAGCAACAAGACCAGGCATCAGCTATGGATGAGCAGAAACTTCGACAAAACTTTTATAAATTATTCCTTAGAATATATAATGTATTTGTAGTAAGATGACATTCTAAACTCCAAAAATGGCTGCTAGCCAGTTAGAGCACACTGTCTTTACAAGTTACATTTTTATTTTGGGAGAAAATACCTTTTAAAATAAATTGAGTTTTATTTTTTTTAATTATGTTTATAAGTTTGTGTTTGTATGTGCCCATAAGTGTATGTACCAAAAGAGACAATGACATGGAAGAGAGTATTGGATCCCATAGAGCTGAAGTTACAAGTGACTGAGAGCCACTGACATTATTTTCAGAACCAAACTCAGAGCCTCTGCAATAGCAGTATGTACTCTAAATCACTGAGTAATCTCATTATTCCTTTCTGTACCCATTTGCTTATGTATTCATTTCACTTCACAAAGTATATGAGTACTGTGTATTGAAATCACATGTAAAAAAACAACATGAAGATGTAGGTTCAGGGGTCTAATATGAATTCAATAATTTTAATTATAGAGAAGTGTAGATTAGGCAGGACATAAAATTAATTGATTTTTCTTATTGATTTTTATGATGTCACTTAAAAATATCAAAAATTGCTCAGCTCAGACCTAACTGCCTGGGTCTGCCGCTGCTGAGGCGGAGCTCCTAGCCCATTAGCAGCAACTGCCAGTGGTACTGATCTTAGAGTCCCAGACCAGCAAGGCACCATCCTACCAGGGTTCCGGGTCTGCTAGCCACCATACTGGCTCCGCAGGGTTGTTCAGCCACTGACTGTATGTCCTGCCCAATCCCACAGTGACAGACAATACGCTATATACTCACCAAAGCCAGGGACAAATACCATACAAGCTAGGCACATCAGGCACTTGGCCTCCCAAGCTTGGAGAGCACAGTGGAGAACCCCCAGGACTTCCCAGAAAGCAGCTGGACTGGCAACCCAGTCTCCAGCTACAGCAGGACTTCCTAACCTTGCAGCGGCAGCGGCACTGAGCTGGCAGAGCGCCAAGTAGGGCCAAACCAGAGAACAGAGAGCCTGGATACCCCGATCCCTGCCGATTATGACCTGCATGAGAGTGAGTATGCCCGTGAGTGTCTGCAGAGCCCGAGATCCACGCCCCTTCTAAAAGAGAAGCCAAGCATCAGATCTCTCCCACCCACTTACCCATTTTGAGAAACAGAGGGTCACTTGGGACATTGAGGGCCCTGCACTGCAGCAACAACATCCCAGGGTCCCAGGTCTGCTAGCCACTACACTGGCCCCGCAGGGTTGCTTAGCCACTGACTGTATGGCCCGCCCAAACCCTCAGTGACAGATAATATACTATACAGCCACCAAAGCCAAGCAGACCTGCCATAGAAGCTAAGCTATGAGGAGCTGGGCCTCCCAGGCTTGGAGAGCACAGTGGAGGGCCCCCAGGACTTTCCAGGAAACATCTGGACTGGCATCCCAGTCTCTAGCTGCAGCGGGACTTCCTAACTTGGCAACAGCAGCAGCATTGAGCTGGTGGAGCACATCAGTCCTCCTGCATGAGAACAAGCAAGACCAAATCAGAGAGCACAGAGCCCAGATACCCTGATCCCTGCCAAAGTGACCTGCTTGAGAGTGAGCGCTCTCTTGAGTATCTGCAGAGCCCCAGATCCAGGGTCCTTCTAAAACAGAACCCAGGCATTGGACCCTTCCCAGACACTTACCCACTTTGGGAAACAGAGGGTCACTTGGGACATTGAAGCCCCTGCTCTGTGGGTCCAATTGAGGAGTTAAAGCAGTTAATGCCAGGAATTGTGCCACGAACATCACTAGTGCCTGCTATATATACAGTGCAGAGCCTCTCCCACACACTCAAGGGTTCAACATTGTCTATCACTCTGTCCCTCGAGACACACCTCCACGCACACTTCCACATACACACACAAACATAAACGCACATGTGCGTATGCCTGATTTGCCCCTTTTGTGCCTGTGTACTTTTCTCCCACAGGTACAGCTAGTCCACCAATGCACACGAGGAGGCCACAGGGCCTCTCTCAGCTTCCAGAAGAACTCTCCAGATGCCAGAGACAGACAGTACCAGTATGAACTGCAGAATCCAAAAACAAACAGGGAAGGTTTCAGATAAGCCAATGGCCAGGGGTAGGGGAAAGAACACATCCAACATAAATCAGAACATCATGACCTCACCAGCAACGTCCAAAATTGATGGCTACTCCAATTCATCAGAAGAACAGGAAAATGACTTTAAAGCTATGCTTACCCAATTATTTGAGGCTCATGAATAGGTAACAAACAATTCTCTCAGAGTAATAACCATGCAAATTCAGACAGTTAAAGAGGAAATGAAAAAAAAATCTATTAAAGATTTGGCCAGTAAATTGGAGGTAAAGAAAGAGGAAATGGACAAAATTCTTAAGGAAACACAGGCAAACATAGCCAAACAAATAGAGGCACAAGTAGAGATAAAATTAGTGGCATATAGAGAGGAAATGAACCAAAAATAGAGACCATCGTAGAGAGACAGAAATCCACATTCAAATAGATGAAGAAAATGGTGCAAGGCATGAAAACAGAATTAGAATCAATAAAGAAAACACAAACTGAGAAAACCCTTGAGCTGGAGAACTTGGAGAAAAGATCAGGGACCACAAAGGTAAGCATCACCAACAGAATGCAAGACATGGAAGAGAGAATCTCTGGAGTCGAAGAGACACTCGCAGAAATTGATACTTCTCTCAAAGAAAAAGTAAAATCAGAAAAGTTCCAGAGACAAAATATCCAAGAAATCAAGGATGCCATGAAAAGAAGAAATCTAAGAAGAATAGGGACTGATGAAAAAGAAGACTCCAGGCTCCAACGCCCAGGAAATATTTTCAAGAAAATCATAGAAGAAAATTTTCCCAATTTAAAAAAAGAGATGACCATAAATGTACAAGAGGCCTACAGAACACCAAATAGACTAGACCCGAAAAGAAACACATCATCTCACATCATAGTCAAAACACTAAATCTACAGAACAAAGAAAAGATCTTAAAAGCAGCAAAAGAAAAAGGCCAAGTAACATATGAAGGTAGACCTATCAGAATCACACATGACTTCTCATCAGAAAATATGAAAGCCAGAAGAGCCTGGGCAGGAGTCATGTAGACTCTAAGAGAACACAAATGCCAACCCAGACTACTACACCCTGCAAAGCTTTCAATCAACATAGATGGAGAAAACAAAATATTTCATGACAAAACTAAATTTATGCAATATCTACACAGTAAACCAACCTACAGTAGATACTAGAAGGAAAACGCCAATCCAATGAAAACAACTTCACCCAAGAAAACATAGCATACAAATGATATCCCAACAAAAATGAAAAGAAAACAAGCAATGAAACACATTAAGACCAACGACTCCAATATAAAAGGAACTAACATTCATTGGCCACTATTATCTATCTACATCAATAGAGTCAACCCTCCAATAAAAAGATACAGAATAACAGAATGGGTGCGGAAACAGGATCCAACATTCTGCTGCATCCAAGAAACACACTTCTGCAACAAAGTTAAACATTACCTCAGAGTAAAGGGCTAGAAAAATGTCTTTCAAGCAAACAGACCCAAAAAACAAGCTGGGGTAGCTATCCTAATATCTAATAAAATAGACTTTCAACCAAAATTAATCAAAAAAGATGAGGAGTGACACAACATTCCCATCAAAGGAAAAATTCACCAAGAGGACATCACAATTCTGAACATCTATGCCCCAAATACAAGAGCACCTACATTTGTAGATGAAACATTATTAAGGCTTAAATCACACATAGATCCCAATACCTTAATAGTGGGAGACTTCAACACCCCACTCTCACCAAGGGAAAGATCATCTAGACAGAAGCCAAATAGGGAAATAAAGGTATTACAGAGGCCCTAATTCAAATGGAACTAATAGATGTCTACAGAACTTTCCACTTAAACTCAGAAGAGTATAACTTCTTTTCAGAACCTCATGGAAATTTCTCTAAAATAGATCATATAGTTGGACACAAAGCAAGCCTCAACAGATACAAGAAGATTGAAATAATCCCCTGTATTCTATCTGACGACCATGGACTAAAGGTGGACCTCAACAACAATGGAAATAGAAAAAAGCCTATAAGCACATGGAAAATGAAAAACTAGCTGCTCAATGACAGCTGGGTTAAGGAAGAAATAATGAAAGAAATTAAAGACTTCCTGGAATTTAATGAAAATGAAGGTACAACATACCCTAATTTATGGGACACAATGAAAGCAGTGCTCATAGGAAAATTCATAGCATTAAGTGTCTTCAAGAAGGAACTTGTGAAATCTCATGCAAATAAATTAATGGCCCAACTAAAAGCCCTAGAGAAAAAAAGAAGCAAATACACCCAAGAGGATCAAAAGGATGGAAATAATCAAACTCAGGGCTGAAATCAATCAATTAGAAGAAATAAAACTATTCAAAGAATCAATGAAACCAAGAGCTGGTTCACTGAAAAAAATCAAGAAGATAGAGAAACCTTTAGCCAAACTAACAAAAAGGCAGAGAGAAACTACCCAAATCAGCAAAATCAGAAATGAAAAGGGGGCATAACTACAGACACAGAAGAAATCCAAACAATCATTAGGTCATACTACAAATGCCTATATGCCACAAAATTCGAAAATCTAAAAGAAATGGACAATTGTCTTGATAGATTCCATTTACCAAAATTAAGTCAAGATCAGGTAGAAAGATTGAATAGTCCTATATCCCCCAAGTAAATAGAAGCAGTCATCAACAGTCTTCCTTCCAAAAAAAGGCTTGGCCCAGATGGATTCAGTGCAGAATTCTACCAGACCTTCAAAGAAGTGCTAACTCCAATTCCCTCCAAACTATTCCACAAAATAGAAACAGAAGGAATATTACCAAACTCATTCTATGTAGCCACAGTCACCTTGATACCTAAACCACACAAAGACCCAACAAAAAAAGAGAACTTCAGACCTATATCTCTAACGAACATTGATGCAAAAATACTCAATAAAATACTTCCAACCCGAATCCAAGAACACATCAAAGATATCATCCACCATGACCAAGTAGGCTTCATCCCTGGAATGCAAGGGTGGTGCAACATATGGAAATCCATCAATGTAATCCATCACATGAACAAACTAAAGGAAAAAAAAAACCACATGATCATCTCCTTAGATGCCGAAAAAGCATTTGACAAAGTCGAACACCCATCCATGTTTAAAGTCTTCGAGAGAGCAGGGACACAAGGCACATACCTAAACATAATAAAGGCAATATACAGCAAACCTGTAGCCAACATCAAACTCAATGGTGAGAAACTGAAATCAATCCACTGAAATCAGGAACAAGACAAGGCTGCCCACTCTCTCCGTATCTTTTCAACATAGTACTTGAAGTCCTAGCCAGAGCAATAAGACAACTAAAGGAGATCAAGGGGATACAATTCAGAAAGGAAGAGGTCAAAGTGTCACTATTCGCAGATGAATTGATAGTATGCATGAGCAATCGAAAAAATTTAACCAGAGAACGCCTTTAGCTGATAAACACCTTCAGCAAAGTGGCAGGACACAAAAGCAACTCAAAAAAAAAAAAAAAAATAAGCCCTCCTGTGTACAAAAGACAAAAGAGCCAAGAAAGAAATTAGGGAAACAACACCCTTCACAATAACCACTAATAACATAAAGTACCTTGGGGTGACACTAATCGAGCAAGTGAAAGCCCTGTTAGAGAAATCTTCTAGGCTCTGAAGAAAGAAATCAAAGAAGATATCAGAAGATGGAAAGATCTCTCATGCTCATGGGTTGATAGGATAAATATTGTGAAAATGGCCATCCTGCCAAAAGCAATCTCCAGATTCAACGCAATTCCCATCAAAATACCAACTCAGTTCCTTACAGACATTGAAAAAAAGATCCTCAGCTTCATATGGAGAAACAAAAAACCCAGAATCACCAAAACTAGCCTGTACAACAACAGATCTCCTGGAGGTATATCCATCCCTGATCTCAAGCTGTACTACAGAGCAATAGTAATAAAAACTGCATGGTATTGGCATAGAAACAGAAAGGAAGATCAATGGAACTGAATAGAAGACCCAGAAATATACCCACACACCTATAAATACTTGATTTTTGACAAAGCAGCCAAATCCATTCAGTGGAAAAAAGACAGCATCTGCAACAAATGATGCTGGTCCAACTAGATGTCCACATGCAGAAAAATGAAAATAGATCCATATTTATCACCCTGCACAAAACTAAAGTCCAAGTGGATCAAAGACCTCAACATAAAACCAGATACTCTAAATCGGTTAGAAAAAAAAGGGGGGGAACAGCCTAGAACTCATTGGCACAGGAGACAACTTCCTCAACAGAACACCAACAGCACAGGCTCTAAGAACAAAAATCAATAAATGGGATCTCATGAAGCTGAAAAGCTTCTATAAAGCAAAGGATACCATCATCAAAACAAAATGAATGCCTACAGATTGGGAAAGAATTTTCACCAACCCTTAGTCTGACAGAGCGCTAATATCTAGTTTACATAATGAACTAAAGAAACTGAAAAGCAACAATCCAAGTAATCCAATTAAAATATCGGCAACAGAGCTAAAGAGAGAATTCTCAATAGAGGAATATCAAATGACAGAGAAACAATTAAAGAAATGCTCAACCTCATTAGCCATTAGGGAAATGCAAATCAAAATGACCCTGAGATTTCACCTTACACCTATCAGATTGGCATAGATGAAAAACTCATGTGACACCACATGCTGGAGAGGTTGTGGAGAAAGGGGAACCCTCCTCCATTGCTGGTGGGAATGTAAACTTGTACAAGGACTTTGCAAATCAATCTGGAGCTTTCTCAGACAATTAGGAGTAGAGCTTCCTCAAGACCCAGCTATACCACTGCTAGGTATATACCCAAAATTTGCACGAGTACACAACAAGGACATTTGCTCAACCATGTTCTTAGCAGTTTTATTTGTAATAGCCAGAACCTGGAAACAACCCAGATATCCATCAACGGAGGAAAGGATACAGAAATTGTGGTATTTTCACACAATGAAATACTACTCTGCAATCAAAAATGAGGAAATCAAAGTAATTTGAAATCAGGAAATTTGCAGGCAAATGGTGGGATCCAGAAAAGATCATTCTGAGTGAAGTATCCCAGAAGGAGAAAGACAAACATGGTATATACTCACTTATATAGACCTACAAGATATGATAAACATAATGAAATCTATACACCTAAAGAAGATAAATAAGAAAGTAGACACGAGGTAAGATGATCAATCCTCACTTAGAAAGACACATGGGATGTGCATTGGACGTATGACAGGAGTCTACTGCAGAAGGCATCTGAAAGACTCTACCTAGCAGTGTTTCAAATACTATGACTCATAACCAACCTTCAGCAGAAGGGGAGTTAGTATGACATGGAAAGGACAGAAGCTACACAAGGACAAAATATATCTGGGCACAGGGTTCTTTTCTGGGACTGACACTCCACAAAGAATCATGTATGGATATTATCTAGAACCTTTGCTTTGATGAAGCCCATGGTAGCTCAGTAACCAATTGGTTTCTCATAGTGAGGGGAACAAGGACTATTTCTAACAGGAACTCAATGACTGGCTCTTTGACCTCCCCACCCCCCAAGGGAGGAGCAGTCCTGCTAGGCCACAGAGGAAGGCTTTGCAGCCAGTACTGAAGATACCTGATGAAACAGGATTGGATGAATGGGGAGGAGGTCCTCCCCTATCAGTGGACTTGGAAAGGGGCAGGGTGGAGATGAGGGAGGGAGGGTTGGATTGGGAGGAATAAGGGAGTGGGGTACAGCTGGGATAACAGAGTTAATAAAATGTAAGTAATAATAAAAGTAAATTAAAAAAATTCCAAAAACTTCTGTTTTCACAGAAAACACTTTTTGATTTTTTTAAAGCTCATAGTGTCTTTTAAATGAACAACTAAGTATAAGAATGGTCCTAGATTATAAGCACTAAATGCTACATGCTTCTATCAAACTTTTGGTGAGTGTTTCCACAAGTCTGATATTCAAGTGCCTTTATAATCTGAAATCAGTAGTTATTCTTCCATATGAGAATTAAAAGATAATAATTTGTGGTCCTAAGAACCACCAACACTTTTGCTTCTTCAGGCATGCTTTCATGGGATAGTGAGATAGTGCAGGTATTGTAAGTTACCATTATGAGCTCATAGAATGGCTATAATGTCATCATCTCATCAACATTCCTAGCATCATCATCAAAGTAGACACAATGACAGACACTCAGTATCTCAAAGCTCTCAAATTGCTTATACAAGTCAGATCAAGTACTAGAAGGCAATAAGGCAAGATGGACTTGGAAAAGGAGCAATCTTATGTGAATCATTACCAAACATCTGACACCCATACAGAAAAGACCCATGTGCCAGAAGTCATCAGACCTTGGCACTTATGAAAAATAGAACAACTCAAAAAGAAAAACATGAAGCACAAAAGAAACAAATGTTACAATGGTACCTTGAAGAACCAAAGAAACACAAGATGCAGATATTGAGGCAAGTAAAGCAAAGAGGTCAAAAGAGACAACAACTTGCAGAACAAAATGATGAGCCTCTATTACAAGTGGAAAAGGAAACCCAGGTTGTACCTGCCCAGAAATAAAGCCAGCACTCTGGAATAGAAACCCTTCCATATTTACTTTGTAAAATATCTAAAGTTAAAAATGACAGGCATGAATCCTTAGCATCTTCTAAATCAGATTTGACTGAAGAATGTCCTCTCAACAACATGGCAAAAAAATCACCTGGATCAGAGGAATTCACTGTTGAGCAATATCCAGTAACAGCTATGACTGAAGATGTCTTCCACCTGCAAGAAGTAAATATATCTAAAGATGTTTTACCAAAACCACAAGAAGCATTTGAACCTGAATATCTTTCACATGAGATTTACAAAGAAATTACTGCACCTACATATTCTTCCAGAATAATACAAGAAACAGCTGTGACTGAAGAAGATTCACTTGAAGCATGCCAAGAAATACACAGAGCTGAGAAACATTCATCAAAGGCTTCCCCAGAAATGTCTGAGATTGACGACCTCTTTACTAAAACACATGAGAACAGCAATGGATGTAATGAATGTCTCCTAGAACAAATTCAAGAAACAATCGCATACCAAGACTAGAACCCAGGAAATTAACACTTAGACTTTTCTAGAAATGAAGGAAAAATCCAAAATGGAACCATAGATAACAGAAATTCCATTTATTCCTCAAAAGATTTGTCTGGAAAGTTATATCCTGAGTTATAGTTTGTTTTAAAAATGCTCAATCATAAAATTATATTCCAATAAAATAATATCTTAATATTTTCATGTGTATGAGTTTATCAAGCTGTTGTAGCAATCTCGACAATTTGCATTAGTATTTGAACTTATTTTTTACTACTTACAGAACATGTCTAAGAGAACTATATTTTAAGTTTCTAATATAGACAATAGTTTTTAGAGTTTCTCATGAATGTGAATGTGATATGCTTTAATTAGCTCTATATGTATAGGTAGGCAATAAAGACTTATCAGGATTGCTTGCCTGCATCCTCTTCCTCTGTGGCCTAGCAAGGATGCCCTGCCAGGCAGGGGGAAGTGATTAAAGAGCAGGCAAAGAATATATACATATATAACAGAGGATTATGGAGGGAAGAAACAAAGAAACAAATAAGAGAAAAAGACTTTATAATTGACTTTTCCTGGATTGTGACGCAAGGAGGACACTGTGTCTGAGGAGCAGGACAGCAGTGTCAGTACAGCGACCAAGAGACTGAACTCTGGGGCCTAAAAAACCAGTGATCATGTTTCCCAGGTGAAAGGAAATCCCATGGTGTGGGAATCAATTTGGTCCATTCTCAGGTCACCCAGCTAAAACCCAGAAGAGATCCTGGCTCCTGCAGGCACTCAGTCGCCAGACCAGAGCCACACACATGCCTGTTCTGATCACCTTCCCAGACTGAACTGTGGGCACAAAAACACCAGAGATTGGGATTCCCAGTCAAGAGAAAATCCTGCAGGGAAGAAAGCAAAAGGGACTGACGTCAAGTCAAGTCACCCAGTCTTTCCCTGGAAAAGGTCCCAGAGACCATCTGGCTCATAGCCTCCAGCTCAAAGCTTGGCCCAGAGCCACCAGCCCAGAGCCCTGCTGCACGCCCGACTCTCCATCACAGTCAGAACTTTGCAACCCAGGGCACCAGAGACTGGATTCCCGAGTTGGGAGAAAAGACCACCACAACGGAAACAGCAGGTCCCAGTTTAGAGCACTCAATCGACTCCTCCCCACCACCAACCACCACACACAGAAAAGTTCTTAGGAAAAGTTCCCAGGTTGCTACTCAGTCACTAGCTTGGAGCCACCACTCGCCAAACCCTGCTTGCTCTGAGTCACCCTAAACACCACAGACTGGGTCTCCTTGTTGGGAGGAAACTCCACGGTGAGGGAAACATCTAGAACTACCTCAGGACACCCAGCTCCGGAAGTTTCTGGATCCTCCAGGCTCCAGGCTCTAGACTTCTGCTGCACACACAAGAGCTGGGCTCACCTGCCACTGATTAAGGCTTGGGTACTGGGCACAGAGCTCCCCAACCTCAGACATACAGAAGCCTGGGATCCCCAAGATTAGCCCCTAGATACTGCTCTAAAGGACAATCAGTTATCCTTAATTAAACTGACCAAATCACAGAACACACCGGTTACAGCAGGAGCTCACTAAATTTACATGAAGAAACCCAAAAGCAGGACAATTGTGTCCAGGACTCCTCCAGGTGAGAGGAAAGCCCTCTTGACTAAGAGAGACCACAGTTACCACTCAGGTCTATATCCTCAGGTGAGCTGTGGCAATTTCTGAAAAAATACTGGCCATTCAGTGACCATACCCAAAAAGCTGAGGAGGCCTCATTCAAAAAAAAAAAAATTATCTTCCAGCCAAAGGAATTCTCTCCACCACAGGATTCCAGGAAGCACCTGAAATTAACACCCAACACCTAAGATGGCCCAGTGGGTCGAGGTCACTGTAAAAGTTTAACCAACAAAAGACAGAGGAATATGGCATCTCCAGAACCCAGTTATCTAGGTGTGAGCAGCCCTGGCCACCCTGGCATACATGAAATTCAAGAAGATGAACTTACATCTATAGTTAGGAAGAAGATAATAAGGAAACAAATTATGTAAATAACTAGAGGAAGATAAAGTCAAATATATTATGGCCATCAGTAAAGAAATGGAGGAAGATACAGCCAAAGTTTGTGGCCTTTAGAGAGGAAATACTTAAATCACTGAAAGAAATAAAAGAAACAGGATTATTCAAACAAACAGCTGAATGAATTGAAGGAAAATACAGTCAGTAGATGAGTAGATGGTGAGATCCCTTAAGTAAAGCACAGAGGGAAAGAGTGTGCATTTTGAGGGGTTTGGGAAGACATCATTTGGGTTTGAGACACTGACTTTTTAAATGTCTGGTAATGTTTGATGAAGAAGCAAATTATATCCAGGGTGAGACCCACAGAATTCTTGCTCAGGTTCTACTGTACATGGCCACATGGAAAGCCATGGTGTCCTGTATTTTTTTATTTTTTATTTTTTTATTTTTTGTCTCAGTGGAAGCAGTCTCAGAACTCTGAAAGCAGCAAGGAAGTGCCTGAAGCTCAGGCTCATTGGACAAAGCAAGCCAGAGTGTTTCCTAATGCAGTATATGACTTGCATCAGGACAAAGGCCACCCACAGTAAATGTCATCAGTGTTCTTAGGTCACAATCACTAAGTTCTCAAGAAAGCTACTCACAGCATCTACATGCCAAGTGCCAGAGTTATTATGTAGACTCTCCCTGATACCAGTTTTCATTCTTCAGTGTCTGGCATTGCCACTGATGATTGCAATACTGGCAATGTTCAGGCTAAAATGTTTTCTTAGAGAGTCTCTCTGTACGTGTGAATACATGGGAGAGTGTGGCAATCACATACACACCTCCCAGCCAAGTACTTGCCAATAGAAGGGGAACTCTAAAGCATTGTTGAACTAGAGCATGGCCTGAAGAGAAAGTCTTTTCTTGCTAATGATAAACTCCTGTTTCATGTAACTAGTACCAACATAACATATCTTGCTGGGCAGTATCTCTAAGATTGTTTAGAAGGCAAAGTCCTAGGGTCAGTAAAATTCCCTGATGGTATCTCCCAACAATTGACAGGTGTGAGGGAATATAGCAGGAAGTAGTTATTTTGTACCCCCATCAGGAATCAACAAAACGGTTCAAGATCTGAAAATAGAATTGGAAAAAATTAAACAAAACACAAATGAAGGAAATTGTGGAGAGAAAGAATTTAGGGAAGAAAACAAGAACTACAGAGGTAGGCATAACCAAGAGACTAAAAGAGATGGAAGAAAGAATCTCAAGTGTGGAAGATACAATGGAAGAAAACGATGTATCCATCAAAGAAAATATTAAATCTAAAAAATTCCTGACACAGACTGTCCA
>NW_026596427.1:4342809-4385199 GCF_907164565.1 Psammomys obesus | reverse complement strand
AAAGGCGATTCCTTCCTCAAGGCCCAGAAAATATTTTCAAAAAATCATAGAAGAAAATTGCCCCAACTTTACAGAGAAGCCTATAAGAATACAAGAGGCCTACAGAACACCAATAAATTAGCCCAGAAAAGGAAATCATTCCAACACATAATAATCAAAACAGGAAGTATACAGAACAGCAACAACAACAAAATACTAAAAGCTGCAAGGGAATAGGGCCAAGTAACATATAATGGCAAACCCATCAGAATCACACCTGACTTTTCAACAGAGACTATGAAAGCCAGAAGGGCCTGGATGGATATCATGCAGACCCTAAGAGAACAAAGATGTCAGCCCAGGCTACTATAACCAGCAAAACTCTCAGTCCTCATAGACAGAGAAAACAAGATATTCAACAACAAAACAAATTTCAGCAATATCTACCCACAAATCCAGCATTATAGAAGATACTAGAAGGAAAAATACAACCCAAGAAAACTAGCTACTTTTAGGAACACACAGGAAATAATTAACCTCACTACAGCAAAACAAAAAGTAGCCAAGCACACAAATATACTACCACAGCCAACATGAAAATCAAAGGATCTAATAGTCACTGGTCATTAATCATTCTCAACATCAATGCACTCAATTCTTCAATGAAAAGACAGACTAACAGAATGGATACATAAACAAGACCCAGTGATCTGTTGCAAACAAAAAACACACTTATGTCACAAAGATAGACATTACCATAGGGTAAAGGGATGGAAGACGGTTTTCCAAGCAAATGGACCCAAAAGCCAGCAGGAGTAGCCATTCTAATATCTAATAAAATAACTTTCAACTAAAATTAATTAAAAGATTTGGGGAAGGACACTTCATACTCATCAAGGGAAAATTCCACCAGGAAGACAACACAGACCTGAACATTATGCCCTAAATAGAAGGGCACCCATATTTGTAAAAGAAACATTTACAAAAGTTAAAATACACATAGATCCCCACGCATTAATAGTGGGAGACTTCAACACCCCGCTCTCAACAAAAGATAGGTCAACAAAACAGAAATTAAACAAAGAACAGTATCTCTAACAAAGGTCATGAATCAAATGGACCTAATAAACATCTCTAGAGTCTTATACCTAAATACAAAAGAATTTACCTTCTTCTCAGCACCTCATGGAACCTTCTACAAAATAGACCATATAGTTGGTCACAAAGCAAAACTCAACAGATATAAGAAGAATGAAATAATCCTTTATATCCTATATGACCACCATGGATTAAGCTGGACCTCAACAACAACAGAAATAGCAAAAATCCAACACACACATGGAAACTGAACAAGCTGCTACTCAATGACATCTGGGTCAGGGAAGAAATGAAGAAAGAAATTAAAGCCTTCCTAGAATTCAATGAAAATGAAAGCACAACACACCCAAACTTATGGGACACATTGAAAGCAGTGCCAATAGGAGTTCGTAGCACTAACTGCCTTCAAGAAGAAATTCAAAATATGTCACACAAGAACTTAACAGTTCACCTAAAAACCCTGGAAAAGAAAGAAGCAGACACACAAAGAAGACTATGTGGCTGGAAATAATAAAACTCAGGGCTGAAATCAATAAATTAGGATCAAACAAAACAATTCAAAGAATCAATGAAAATAAGAGCTGGTTCTTTGAGAATTCAACAAGACAGATAAACCCTTTGCCAAACTAAGTAAAAGAGGCAGAGAGACACTATCCAAATCAACGAAATCAGAAATGCAAAGGGGGACATAATCACAGACACTGAGGAAATCCAAACAATCATTAGGTCTTACTTCAAAATCCTATACACCACAAAATTTGAAAATCTAAATGAAATGGATGATTGTCTTGATAGATTACACTTGCCAAGGTAGAATCAAGGCCAAGTAAATCAATTAAATTGTCCTATATCCCTAAAGGAAATGGAAGCACTCAACAAAAAAAAGACCAGGGCCAGATGGTTTCAGGACATAATTCTACCATACATTCAATGAAGAGCTAACACCAATACTCTTCAAGCTATTCCACAAAAGAGAAACAAAAGGAAGCCACAATCACTTTGTTTCATAAACATCACTAAGACCCAACAAAGAAAGAGAATTTCAGGCCAATCTGCTTTGTGAACTTTCATGCAAAAATAATTAACAAAACAACAACAAACTGAATATAAGAATACATCATAAATATCATCCACTATGACCAAGTAAGCTTCATCCCAGGTATGCAGGGATGGTTCAATATATGGACATTCATTAATGAAATCCACCATATAAACAAACTGAAGGATAAAAACCACATGATCATCATCTTAGATGCTGAAAAATCATTCGATGAAAATCCAACATCCATTCGTATTTAAAGTCTTGAAGAGATCAGGGATACAAGGCACATATCTAAACATAGTAAAGGCAATATACAGCAAGCCTATAGCCAACATCATACTAAATGAAGAGAAACTTGAAGCAATCCTTCTGAAATCAGGGATAAGGCAAGGTTGCCCACTCTCTCCAAATCTCTTCAACATAGTTCTTGAAGTCCTTGCTAGAGCTATAAGACAACTAAAGTATATCAAGGGATACAAATGGGAAAGGAAGAAGTCAAAGCATCACTATTTGCAGAGGATATGATAGTATACCTGAGTGACCCCAAAAACACTACCAGGGAATGCTTACAGCAGGTAAACAACTTCAGAAAAGTGTCTAGATGCAAAGTTAACTCAAAAAAAAATTAGTAGCCCTCCTGTGTACAAAAACAAAAGGGTTGAAAAAGAAATTAGGGAAACTACACCCTTCACAATAGCCACAAAATACATAAAGTGCCTTGGTGTGAACTTCACTAAGCAAGTAAAAAATTGTATGAAAAAAAATTACAAGTTTCTGAAGAAAGAATTAGAAAAAGATATCAGAAGATGGAAAGATTTCTCATGCTCATGGCAAGACAAGATTAACATAGTAAAAAGGTCCATTTTAAAAGATTTCTACAGATTCAATGCAATTCCCATCAAATTACCAACACAATTCTTTACAGACCTTGAAAGAAAATTTCTCAACTCCATATGGAATAAAAAGAAACCCAGAATTGCTAGAAGAATCCTCTACAATAAAGATCTTCTGGAGACCTCATCATCTCTGATCTCAAGCTCTACTGCAGAGCAACAATACTAAAAACTGCATGATACTGGCATAGAAACTGACTTGTGGATCAGTGGAACTAAATAGAAGACCCTGAAATAAACCCACACACTTATGGACACCTGATCTTTGACAATGATTACAAAACCATACAATGGAAAAAAGATAGCATCTTCAACAAATGGTGCTGCTCTAACAGGATCTCTACATGTAGAAAGATGCAAATAGATCCATACTTATCACCCTACACAAAACTAAATTCCTAGTGGATCAAAGACCTAAATATAAAACCACAAACACTAAACCTGTTAGAAGAAAAATTGGGGAAAAGCCTTGAACTCATTTGCACAGGAGACAACTTCCTGAACAGAACACCATCAGCACAGGCTCTAAGAGCAACAATCAATAAATGGGTGCTCATAAAACTGAAAAACTTCTGTAAAGGAAAGGACACTGTTGTCAGAACAAAAAGACTGCCTAAAATTCGGAAAGAATCTTCACCAACCCTATATCTGACAGAGGGGTAATATCCAGAATATATATCAAAAAATCAAGAAGTTAAACAGTAACAAATCAGTTAATCAGATTAAAAAACGGGTTACAAACAAAATTTCTCAATAGAGAAATATCAAACGGCAGAGAAACACGTAAGAAATGTTCATCAGGGAAATGAAAATAAAAATGACCCTGAGTTTTCATCTTACACCCATCAGATTGGCTAAGATCAAAACTCTAGTGACAACACATGCTGGAGGGGATTTGGAGAAAGGGAATCCTCCTACACTGCTGGTGGGAATGTAAACTTGTTAACCAGTTTGGAAATCAATGTGGTTCTTTCTCAGACAATTAGGAATAGGGCTTCCTCAAGATCCAGCTATACCACTCCTAGGCATATATCCAAGATGCTCAAGTACACTACAAGGACATTTGCTCAACCGCATTCATAGTAGCCTCATTTTTAATAGCCAGTAGCTGGAAACAACACAGATGCCCCTCAGTTGAAGAATGGATACAGAAATTGTGCTACATTTACACAATGGAATACTACTAACAATTAAAAACAAGGAAATCATGGAATTTGCCAGAAAATGGTGGGTTTCGAAAAAAGTCATCCTGAGCGAGGTATCCCAGAAGCAGAAAGACACACAGAGTATATATTCCCTCATAAGTGGATATTAGACATATAGTGTAGGATAAACATACTAAAATCTATATACCTAAAGAAGCTAATCAAGAAGGAGGACTCTGGCTGAGATGCTCAATCCCATTCAGTAAGGAAAAGAGGATGTATATCAGAAAAGTGGGAAAACAGGGAACAAGACAGGAGCCTACCACAGAGAGCCTCTGAAAAACTCTACCCTGCAAAGTATCAAAGCAAATGCTGAGACACATAGCTAACTTTGGGCGGGGTGTAGGGAGTCTTACAAAAGGAGGAGATAGAAAGACCTGGGCGGGACAGGAGCTCCAAAAGGATAGCAATAGAGCCAAAAACCTGGATACGGGGGTGTTTTCTGAGACTGATACTCCAACCATGGACCCGTCATGGAGATAACCTGGAGCCCCTAAACAGATGTAACCCATGGCATCTCAGTGTCCAAGTTGGTTCCCTAGTAATGGGAACAGGGACTCATCTCTGACATAATCAGAATGGCCTGCTCTTTGATGACCTCCCCTTCCAGGAGGAGCAGCGTTACCAGACCACAGAGGAAGACAATGCAGCCACTGCTGATGAGACTCAATAGACTAGGATCAGATGGAAGTGAAGGTGGACTTCCCCTATCAGTCAACTGTGTGAGGGACATGGGAGGAAAAGAGGGAGGGAGGGTGGAATTGGGAGGGGAAGAGCGAGGGAACTACAGGTGGGTGGGATACAAAGGAAATAAAGTGTAATTAATAAAAATAAAATAATATAAATTTTTAGCTAAAAATGGACACATTCAAATATAAAAACCACTTTTTAAATAAGAAATACTGAGTTTTCATGGTACATAGTTTTAAATTAAAGAGTTAATACTTCATATAGTATAAATATCAATGGTAATACCTAAACATTTCTAAAGTCACTTTGTTTAAAATTTTCAGAATCAGTTGCTTTACTTCCAGCACTTGGAAGGCAGAAGCAATTTGAGGTCAGCCTGGTACACATCATGAGTTCAAGGACAGCCAGAGCTAAACATTGAGACCCTTTTCTTGAATCCCCCCTCACCAGATTTTCTGGATTAAATGAAAACATTTATTTAATATTTGCTATCTATCAACTATTGTTTAGCTTATCCTATATACACATACTAGCTGTATTTGCAAATGGTAAGTTGCCTATGTAGACATTTTGTTTTTCAGTCAAGGTGAAGTTCCTGGAGTTATACATGTAGTAACATGATGAGCATTTGCTGAAAAGTTAAACAGCTCTTACAAGTTAGTTCTGCACATGAAGTAAGCTCTAGATTTGCAGAGTGAGGTAGCAACTAAGATCCGCAAAGGATCTCTCCCCACAGACACAGTAACTTGGACCAAGCTAACTTTATCAACACTAACAAAATCACATGAAAGCCCCTAGAGGCTGCTTTTAGTATATGCTTTTAGTATAATGGTCTACAAAGCAAGTTTTAGGCCAGGCAGGGATTCTTACTGTTAACATGTACCTCACTTCTTGGTTTATGCCTGAAGGAAGTAAAATTAATATGTTGAAGAAACATCTATACCTCCCATGTCTATTGGAGCACTGTACACAAAGAATAATAATTAGAAATAACCTAAGTGGTCATCAATTGGTGAATGGATAAATAAATCATAACACATACACATCACAGAATTCTTTTATGCAAAAAGTGGTGTCTTGGAGAAAATTCTGCGATTGCTTTCATAAGCATAGGTCTGGAGATTGTCAAGTCAAGATAAGTGAGAGAATGAGGCATACAGAAATCAGGATCACACATGGAATATAAAAAAATAAAATATGTGAAAACATAGAATGTGAGAGTAGACTAATGGTCACAATAGTTCAGAAAGAACAAGAGCTAGGAAAGAATGTTGAAAGATTAATCAGTGAATAAGAAGTAACAGTTAAAATAAGTTCTGTTGTACTAATTTGCAGTACGGTGGGTACAAAAAATAATACAGTATGCACTTCAGAAGTTAAAGGAAGGATTTAAACAACTTTCTTCCTAAGATCAAAGATATAGCTCAGCAGGAAAACAGGCTTGATATACAAGCCTGGTTGTCTGAGTTCAATACCTGGAACTGCTATAATGATGGAATGAAACATTGAACTCCATGAAGTTGTTCTTTGACTTTTATATACACATCACACCTACTTAGCAGCAGCAACAACAATAAAACACACACAAACATCACACGACAATGACCATGTTCCCATACATACCCACACACACATACATATATATATATATATATACTATATTACTAATATATATATATACTATATTACTAATATATATATATATATTATATATATAATATATATATAATATATATATATATTATATATATATAATATATATATATATATATTTAATAGTAGTAAATGCTTTTTAAAGGTTTTTGTTACAAAGAAGTGATCAAAATGTGTGTTGTGACTCATGGTAATCCTAGCATTTAGGAGGCAGAAAAAGATGGATCCAGATGAGTTCAAGGCCAGCCTGGTCTACATAGTAAATTTCAGGACATCCAGGGTTACATACAAATACTTTGTCTCAAAAGCGAACAAATAAATAAAGAACTGATCAACATTTGAAGAAATATGTTTAACCTTGTTTAAACATTATATAATATTTTTATTTTAAAATATTATTATTTAAAGCATACAATATATATAAACCCTCATATCCTTAATATTTACAATTTTATGTTTTTACATGGCATATAAATAAAAATAACATGTACACTAACAAAATCCTATATATAGACTAAAATTATGATAAAATTTAAACCTAAAATAATCTAATTTATAATATTTTACCCCACTTGAATGCTTTTATTCTAGTCTGCATAAGCTATGATTATCAGTTTATTCACTGGACTATGCAGTCAGCCTTATGAGGTTTCTTTTCTCAATTGTATACCAGTTACAGCAAAATATTTTAAGCGGTGACTTATAACATGTTTGGTAGCTTCTCCTGTTAAGGGAGTTGCCCTTAACTGTTACCTTAAGGGAGATATATCCTGAAAAAGTATGAATTTTTACATGTACATATTTTATTTTTCCAAATTCTGGGATATGAGTTATGTCCATTTGGCACAAATGATTGGGAGCTAAGCCTCTCTCTAGTATTGACACAATGTTGAGGTACATTAAAATGTTTAGGACAAGAAGAACATAATCTTACAATTTGTCTAGAAGCTTCTCTGGTAATATTAATCTGCTTTCTTAATTTCTGACTATTTTGATGATGTAAGGCATGAGATTGTTGAGCCAATTCTTGTTGAGCTAATCTGACCAAACATATGGTTTGATGTGCTAAATCATTCCCTAAAGTTAGAGGTCCAGAAAGTCCTGAATAAGCTCTAATATGCCCTACCTAACAAGGCTGCACACGGCTCCAAATACTTTGTTGAATCTCTCTAAATAGATCTTGAATTTGTTTATTAGCTGTATCAATATATGTTACAGTCTCTAGGACTTGCAAAGCCTTAGCAATATATTGACTATCAGTATATAAGTCAAAATAAGTAAAAACCATATTTTTAAAGACTGCTGCTACAGCTCATTATTCAACAAGTTGAGCTGAGGCTAGTAATGTTTGCAAAATAAAAGTCTGTCCCTTCAATATATACAGATTTCCCATTTGAAGATATATCTGTGAATAATGTTGGAACTTGGGGTAATGGCACTTGTTTAATTAACTTAGGAAATACAAAAGCATGCTCATTGACAAAGTAATTTATCTTTTGGATAATGATTGTCAATGCATCCTAAATATTGAGCAAAAGCTATGACCCAACAATCTGCATTTTGAAATATCCAATCGACTTGCTGTTTGGTAAAAGGAACTCCAGTTAAGGAGGACTCTCTACCAAAATACTTATGAAATTCTGTGCAAGCCATTTGAACGAAACTAGCCACTGCTTCATAACACAGCTTTAGAACTCTCACAGGAGACACAGGCAAGTGCAACCATAATAATGGTTCATCTTCCAACAATACAGCAGTAGGAATATGAACAGCAGTAAAACATATGCATCCCATTTTTTAAAATAATCTATATATTGAAAATGTTTTTTCTTTCTTTCAAGCTTTGCAGTTACTTTTTTAAAATTTTAAACTGTTATTTTTTATATTTCTATTAATTACACTTTATTCACTTTGTACCCCCCCTGTAGCTCCCTCCCTCCTCCCCTCCCAATTCCTTCCTTTCTCCCTCTTCTCCATGCATGCCTGTCCCCAAGTCCACTGATAGGGGAGGTCTTCCTCTCCTTCCTTCTGATCCTAATCTATCAGATCTCATAAGGACTGGCTGCACTGTCTTCTGTCTCCTGGTAAGGCTGCTCCCCCCTCAGGGGTTGGTGATCAAATAGCAAGCCAATCAGTTCATGTCAGAGACAGTCCCTGTTTCCATTACTATGGAGCCCACCTGGACACTGAACTGCCTTGGGCTACATCTAAGGCACATATTCTATAACAAAATATTTTTCTGACACATTTCCTTATATATGATGGACAATCATCATGAATTACTAAAAATCAAGCAATATGGTTCCCAGCACCCCATTTTGGGTGTCACTAGAATCTGACTTTCCTATTCTGGCCATTTATAGTCAATGAGAGGTTGCATCTGCAACAGGCTGCTCTATTTCATAGAGCAAAATCAACTGGGCTGCCTGACTGGTCAGGTGTAGCTTACATTACTGATTGCTAGCTCCTGAGGGAGACTTCTAGTGAGGCCATGTCAATCCATACCTTGTTCTCTGCTTTGTGATATAAACCCAAACCCATTTTTAAAGTAAATTCTCTTTGTTTTATTTTGAAGATATGTTTTGAGCAAACTGCATATATATATATATATATATATATATATATATATATATAGAGAGAGAGAGAGAGAGAGAGAGAGAGAGAGAGAGAGATTATTTTTATCATTAGTTACATTTTATCAACTCTGTATCCCAGCTGTATCCTGCTCCCTTCATTCCCTCCGAATCCCTCCCTCCCTCTGTCCTCTCCTCCCTGCCCCCCTTATGAGGTATCTTCAGGACTGGCTGCAAAGTCCTCCCCGGTGGCCCAGGAGGACTGCTCCTCTCTTGGGGGGTGGGGAGGTCAAAGAGCCTGCCATTGAGTTCCTGTCAGAAATAGTCCCTCTTCCCCTGACTATGGGAAACCAGTTGGCTACTGAGATATCACGGGCCACATCCGAGCAGAGGCTCTAGGCCACATCCATAGATGGTCCTTGGTAGAGTGTCAGTCTCAGAAAAGATTCTATCTTTTGTAAAGCATCATGAGCTTCTTTGATAAGTTCCCTTTTTGACAAAGGATCAGCCTCTCCTTTTACAATGTCAAAAAGTGGTGTCAGCTCTTTGTAGTTAACTTCAAATGAGGTTTAAGCCAATTAATATCACCTAACAACTTTTGAAAAACATTTAAAGTTTTTAGTTTGTTTTTCCTTAATTTCATTAGTTTGTAAATTCCTTGAATTTTCTGAGGCATAATAGTCTGAGGGTATAAATTGTGTCCTAAATACAAATAAGGTGGCTCTGTCTGTACTTTTTCTGGTGCAACTACTAACACTTAATCCTTCAAGTCTTTTTATAAGTGTGCAAAAGCACTCAATAAAATTCTTTAATTCTTGTGAGCCAATAAAATATCATCCATATAATGTATAATATATACAGAAGAGTGTGCTTATCTCCCTTTAATAACAGCTTGAGCCATACAGTTTTAACATAAGGTTGGACTGTTTGCCATACCTTGAGGTAATACAAGCCAATGATATCTTTCATAGGTTCTTTAAAATTTATTGATGACATGCTAAAAGCAAATATTTTACAATCTTGAGGAGCAAGATGAATAGTCTAAAAATAATCTTTTAAATCTAGAATAATCTTAAAAGTATCTCTAGGTATAGCAGAAGGGGTAGGTAGTCCAGGTTGTAAGGCTCTCATCAACTCCATGGTCTCATTTACTTTTCTGAGATCTTGTAAAAGTCTCCATTTTCCTTCTTTCTTTTTATAACAAAAATAGGGAGGTTCAAAGGTGAGTTTGGTGGAGCAATATGGTCACTATTAAGCTGTTCCTGTACTAACTGCTCAGCATCTTTAATTTTCTCAAGGGAAAGAGGCCACTGATACACCCTCACAGAAACATCCACTTTCCATGTTATCAGATCTGCATGCATTACAGGCTGTTCGGTGACCTCTCCTAAAAATAACCCAACCCCTTTTATATATTTTTTATTATTATTAATTACACTTTATTCATTTTGTACACTCCCATAAGTCCCTCCATCCTCCCCTCTCGATCCCACCCTTCCTCCCCTTTCTGCATGCATGCACATCTCCAAGTCCACTGATAGGGGAGGACTTCCTCTCGTTCTTTCTGATCTTAGACTATAAGTTCTCATCAGAAGTGGCTGTATTGTCATCTTCTGTGGCCTGTTAAGGCTGCTCCCCCCTCAGGGGGAGGTGATCAAAGAGCAGGCCAATCAGATTATGTCAGAGGCAGTCCCTCTTCCCATTGCTATGTAACCCACTTGGAAACTGAACTGCCATGCATCTGTGCAGGGGTTCTAGGTTATCTCCATGAATAGTCCTTGGTTGGAATATGAGTCTCTGGGAAATTTCCTGTGTTCAAATTTTCTTGTTCTGTTGCTCTCCATGTGGAGTTTCTGTCCTCCCCAGCTCTTGCTATTTCCCACTTCTTACATAAAATTCCATTCGCTCTTCCCAGAACTTGGCCATCAGGCTCAGCATCTGCTTTGATAGTATGCAGGGCAGAGGCTTTCAGAGGCCCTCTGTGGCAGGAAAAAACCTAGGAACCCAACCCCTTTTTAAAATTAGTTGGGTTATGCATTAACGGCTGAGCTATGTTGTCTGAATTCTCCTAATCCTGAATTTGGTAAATATCCTTGATTAAGTAACTGGTTGGTAACTACACTACTAGGACTGTAAAGATACTCCCATGTTACTCATAACATCTCTGCCCCACAGATTAACAGGAAGACCAGGAACAATATATGGTTTAAAAGTTCCCTCATGTCCTTCCTCATCTTTCCAAGTTAATTTATCACTTCTTTGTTCAGAATATTGGCTTTGTCCTATCCTTTGTAATTGGGTAACAGAGGATTGTTTAGGCCAATGCATACACCACTGATCAGCAGTTAAAACAGAGACATCATTCCTGTATCCAATAACCCTGTAAATCTTCATCCATTAGTTTGTAACACTAGTTCAGTTCAGTTGGGAGCAATATCTTGTATCCAATAGGTATCAGAGGATCCAAAACCTACATCTCCTTTCCTATCCTTCTTACATGCATTTTTAGTCTGAACTTGGGGAAGCAATATTAATTGGGATAATCTTTGGCCTTTTTTCTTTGTTGCAGAAATTCCATTTGGAGAGTCATAACTTTTTTTTATAATTTTATTTTTTCTTAACAGTTACATTTTATTAACTCTGTATCTCAGCCATGTCCTGCTCCCTCACTCCCTCCCAATCCCACCCTCCCTCTCCCATCTCCACCGTGCCCCTTTCCAAGTCCACGGATAGGGGGGACCTCCTCCCCATTCATCCAATCCTGCCTTATCAGGTATCTTTAGGACTGGCTGCAAAGCCCTCCTCTGTGGCCCAACAGGACTGCTCCTCCCCTGGGGGGTGGGGAAGTCAAAGAGCCATTCATTGAGTTCCTGTTAGAAATAGTACTTTTTCCCCTCACTATGGGAAACCAACTGGTTACTGAGCTACCACAGGCTACATCTGAGCAGAGGTTCTAGGTTATATCCATACATGGTCCTTGGTTGAATGACAGTCTCTAAGAAGACCCTGTGCCCAGATATATTTGGTCCTCATGGAGCTCCTATCCTTTCCCCATCACACTAACTCTCCTTATTTCATATGATTCCCTGTACTCTGCGGAAGGTTTGGTCATGAGTCTTTGTATCTGCTTTGAAAACACTGCTAGATAGAGTCTTTCAGATGCACTCAGTAGACTCCTGTCATACGATCAATGCACATCCCATCTGTCTTTCTAAATGAGGATTGATCATCTTACCCCATGTCCGCTCTCTTGATAATCTCTTTTAGGTGTATAGATTTCATTATGTTTGTCATATCTTATAGGTCTATATAAGTGAGTATATACCGTGTTTGTCTTTCTCCTTCTGGGATATTTCACTCAGAATGATCTTTTCTAGATCCCACCATTTGCCTGCAAATTTCATGATTTCCTCCTTTTTGATTGCTGAGTAGTATTCCATTGTGTAAAAATACCACAATTTCTGTACCCATTCCTCCGTTGATGGACATCTGGGTTGTTTCCAGGTTCTGGCTATTACAAATAAAGCTGCTATAAACATGGTTGAGCAAATATCCCTTTTGTGTACTTGAGCAAACTTTGGGTATATACCTAGCAGTGGTATAGCTGGGTCTTGAGGAAGCACTATTTCTAATTGTCTTAGAAAGCGCCAGATAGATTTCCAGAGTGGTTGTACCAGTTTAAATTCCCACCAGCAGTGGAGGAGGGTTCCCCTTTCTCCACAACCTCTCCAGCATGTTTGTCACTTGAGTTTTCATCTTGGCCATTCTGATGTGTGTAAGGTGAAATCTCAAGGTCGTTTTGATTTGCATTTTCCTGATGGCTAATGAGGTTGAGCATTTCTTTAAGTGTTTCTCTGCCATTTGATATTCCTCTGTCGAGAATTCTCTGTTTAGCTCCGTTCCTCATTTTTTAATTGGATTACTTGGTTTGCTGCTTTTCAGCTTCTTTAGTTCTTTGTATATACTAGATATTAGTCCTCTGTCAGATAAAGGGTTAGTGAAGATTCTTTCCCAATCTGTAGGTAGTCGTTTTGTTTTGATGATGGTGTCCTTTGCTTTACAGAAGCTTTTCATACTCGATTTTTGACAAAGAAGCCAAAACCATTCAATGGAAAAAAAGACAGCATCTTCAACAAATGGTGCTGGTCCAACTGGATGTCTACATGCAGAAAAATGAAAATAGATCCATATTTATCACTCTGCACAAAACTAAAGTCCAAGTGGATCAAAGACCTCAACATAAAACCAGATACTCTAAATGTGTTAGAAGAAAAAGTGGGGAACAGCCTAGAACTCATTGGCACAGGACACAACTTCCTGAACAGAACACCAACAGCACAGGCTCTAAGAGCAACAATCAATAAATGGGACCTCATGAAATTGAGAGTCATAATTTTTATCTCCCCTTCAAAATCACCTCATGAGCTACTAAAATTCCTTGCATAGCAGTACTATTTCTTCCTAGTAATAATCCTACAGCCCCCCTAGCCCCCACCCCAGGTCCCCATAGTCCCTCTAGGTTCACCTAGTTGCCCTATGGTCTCCCTAGGACCATAACCTCCTGTAGGTAGGGCCTGCATCCCCATTTCAGGAGTTAAAACTGTCTAGGTTGAGGTCCAGTCCTGTGCTACCTGTGATTGTCCTACAGAGGTCCTGAATGGATTTCCTTGCTAAAAAAAGGATGAAGTTCTGTAATGTCCCATAACATTGTTGCAGTGCCTGGGGCTGGCCTCTCCTCCAATTTTCCTGCATTAAAGGTTTCCTGCAGCATCTCTTTTAGATGTACATTCATTAACCCCATTCCTTCCTCTTTCACACCTTGGGCATAGACCAAGTTCCTTTTGCTTCCCTTCTTTCTTACTAGCATTAGAACATTTTTTTCTTTGA
This sequence comes from Psammomys obesus, assembly GCF_907164565.1. Classification (NCBI taxonomy): domain Eukaryota; kingdom Metazoa; phylum Chordata; class Mammalia; order Rodentia; family Muridae; genus Psammomys; species Psammomys obesus. Next base: position 4,371,179 of record NW_026596427.1, on the reverse strand, counting down.
TGTCCCATTTGCCTACAACCATCCATTCTTTGGGCCTTTCTGTTCCCGCAATAATACCTCTTTAATAGTCTTCTGTTGTATGTCAGCAGCCATAGCTACTCCTTGACTATAAGATGACCCAATGTCCAAACATAACCTAATATAGTCAGAATTTCCAAATGGTCTCAAAGCTGCTGGCAGGCACTGTTAGCATTTTTATAAGCCAATTGTTTTACTAATAATAATTCAGAATCTGCATCACTTCTATGTCTGCTTGCTGCTTGCATCAGTCTTGCTAAAATATCTTGAAATAATTCATCAGGTCCCTGAGAGATTTTAGGCAAAATCCTCCACCTATTATCAGGAGTAGATGCCCTCTCAAGGTCAAGTCTTATAGGTGTCACCCAAGGGTTACTTGCAACACTGAAAAATGAAGGTACTGGCACAGTCCTGTAATAAGTGGCTTCCAAGATATGCCTCACAATCTATTTCTCAGCCCATTCTCACCACACCCAATGGCTGGTGGGTGTACATCAAAACTCTAGTTATACTTCCAAGAGGCAGAGTTATGACAGCTGATGCCCTCCTTACACACTAATATTCCTTAGAGTCCATCACTCCAGGTGACTAAGACTGCAACAAAGTGTAGAGAACTTAGGTGTGTATGACCCTGAATCAATGTACCACTCCATGAAAAGAGCAGACAAAATCACTTTAAGTTCAAGACTGGAGACCAGTAGTCCTTGGAAGAAAGAATTCAAGGGGGATAGATAACTCATTGGGCAAATAACAGATATGAGTGAGTGCTAAGAAAAAGGTAGAGAAAGATGAAAGCACAAGCACATCTTAAAATATCACAAAGACTTAGGTCAGTGGAAGCAAAAGAAACCAACATCAAGCCAGTGGGCTCATATCAGTCATAGTTTAATGAAAGGCAGAAAGAGATCAGGAGCAGGAAGGCATGGTTTCTTGCAGGATGTAAGCAAGGATTCCTCTGCTCATAAAGCAGAGTGATCCCTCCATGAAGTTTACAGGGTTTAAAGGCCAGAATCATAGCTCATGCTCACACTTGAGTGAATCCTGTAAAAAACAGTCTGGTGATCCACAGAGAAAGAAAGAAATGAACTTCCCACATGAGATTCCCTGTTTCTGCTTCCAGGGAGGATAAATGTAGTGAAAATTTCGTTTTCTTTGTAAATTCAATTATGTTATATAAATATGTTTTTATTTTAATTCCAAGTGTGGGATTTTAGTCAGGTTCTAGTTTGTATACTGCTGTTAACTATCCTTTGTGGGATGTGGACTTTTTCAGCTATTAATTGTCTTCCACATCCAACATAAAGATGAACATGGTTTAGGGTTCTGAGGATATAAATTTTCAAGCAGAGAAAGAGAATTGTGGCATGTAATGTTGGCATGTAGAAAGTAGCAGTTTGGAGAGACCAGTGGTAGGATGCTATGTTGGTTTGGAACAAACAAAGGGAATGCAATGTTTTGGGAACAGTGGCATGGAAAAGACTGCTGACTGCACCTTCTGGTAACAGAGATTAGTTTAAGCCCCAGAGACTCTTCAACCTTAAAGAGCCAGGAGAAATAAAGAGGTCCACTCTCCTCACTAAACTTCTCTCTCGTTTGTAAGGTTAAGAGGTTGGAATGGAGGTTGAGGCCTTAAGACCCTAAATAATATAGAATTTTAAATAGAAGCACTAGATGTGACAAACAACTTGATTGGTAAGAAAACCAATTAAAATAGACAAAAGAGCTAACAAGTGACAGCAAGACATGGCTTAGGAATAATGGAGAAATTATTTACTAAGACTGGAAAGGGCTAATGTCAGCTGTGCTAGAAGCTGGTCAATAGTCACAATTGTTATCATGATGGAAGAATGAAGCCTTAAAAATAGAACAACAAAGTATAACAAGAAGGATAAATATTGTTACAGATCAATTGCTTGGTGAAGGGTGTTATGTTTACTTACAAGAACAAATCTGATCTGATGATGTAGTAATTGAACAATGTCCTTATTCAGCCTTAAGAGCTTGGGACATAGTTGAGGAGCCTGGACAAACAAACACCTCATTTACTAAGGCAATTCAAGGCCCTAGAGAAACCTTCTCTGACTTTTACAGAGATTTGGTTCAACTGTAAATAGAGCCATATCATACCCTGAGACCAGACAGGCATTGATACAGATCATGGCTTATGAGAATGCAAATACTGAATATAAGAGAGTACTTAGACCATTAAAACATGATCAGCCTCAATAAACAAATGGATAAGGAAGACAACTGATATTGGCTGTCAGGAGCATCAAACCAATATCATAGAATAAGCCATAGCTAGTAGTCTCAGAAATCAAAAATCTCGGTGCTTTAATTGTGGTAAATTTGGTCATATCCAAAGAAATTATGAGGTTAGAGTCTTCAAAACTCAAAGTGGCAGGTGTACTAACTTAGAAAAATATGGAAATTTTACTCATAGCCGTAGCACCAAGAAGCTTCTGACCACAATGAATTACTCAGATTCCCTGGAACATGTAGACACTGCAAGAAAGGAAAGCACTGGAGTAATGAGTGTATTTCTTTTGTTTTGTTTTGTTTTGTTTTGTTTTGCTTTAATAAAGTTCTTCGGGGCTATTATTGATAATCTATCACAGAGAAAGTGTCAGAACTATTCAGGTTGACTTCCTTTCCCAGATGAACAAATCTGCATTCAAACATCATCTGGAGACAGCGGCAGGACTTGTGTGACTAACTGTTTTTTCTTTCTTATTTTTTTCTTTTCTGATTGTTTTATTTATTTTTTCTTTATTAATTACACTTTATTCACTTTGTATTCCCCCCGTGGATCCCTCCTTCCTCCTGTCCCAATCCCTCCCTTCCTCCACCCTCTGGATGCATGCCCCACCTCAAGTCCACTGATAGGGGAGGACTTCCTTTCCTTCCTTCTGATCCTAGTCAATTAGGTCTCATCAGGAGTGGCTGCATTGTCTTCTTCTGTGGCCTGGTAATGCTGCTTCCCCCTCAGGGGGAGGTAATTAAAGAGCAGGCCAATCAGCTCATGTCAGAGACAGTCCCTGTTCCTATTCCAATGGAACCCAATTGGATACTGAACTGCCATGGGCTGCATCTGTGCAGGGGTCTTAGGTTATCTACATGCATAGTCCTTGGTTGGAATAGAAGTCTCAGGAAAGACTCCTGTGCTCAGCAATAAAAAAAAACAAGGAAATCATGAAATTTGCAGTAAATGGTGGGATCTGGAAAAGATCATCCTAAGTGAGCTATCCCAGAAGCAGAAATTTACACACGGTATATCCTCACTCATATAGACATATAATATAGGATAAGCCTACTAAAATCTGTACATCTAAAGAAACTAATCAAGAGGGAGGACTCTTGCTAAAATGCTCAATTCCTATCCAGAAAGGCAAAGAGGCTGGACATCAGAAGAAGGAGAAAAGACGGAACAAGTCAGGGGCCTGACACAGAAGACTTCTGAAAAGCTCTGCCCTGAAGACTATCAATGTAGATGCTAAGACTTATGGGCAACCTTTGGGCAGAGTGCAGGGAATCTTAGGAAAGAAGTGGGAAACAGTAAGATCTGGAGAGGACAGGAACTCCACAAGGTGAGCAACAGAACCATAAATCTGAGCACAGGGGTCTTTCCTGAGTGTATTTCTCAATGAGATTTAGAAGACAATCACTTGCCACTGTCAAACAAATGGAGGGGCCTGTCAGCTTGAGGCCTCACAGCAAAATATAGGAGCTGTCCTCCTTTCGTCAGCCAGGTGACAAGCAGGCAGGGAAGATCAAAACTAAATATTGCTGATCTCACCCATGCTACTGAAGGCAGCAGGGTTTTAGATGTGGCCACAGATATATCTCTTACACTATTCCCAAAATGTAAATGTTACAAAATAACCACCTATGTTTATGGTTTTTTTGCCTTCAGGAACAGTAGGGATGATCTTGGGAAGAAGTGGATTATCTTCTCAAGGATTTATTGTACATCCAGGTATTGTAGAAGGGGACTGCAATGAATAAATTAAAATCATGGCACTTGTAAGAGAGAGAGAGAGAGAGGGAGAGAGAGAGAGAGAGAGATGTAAATAAATAATAAATGCGGGGGATAGAATTGCTCCACTGTTCCTTTTTCCTTAAATCAAGGACAAAGATGCTCTGGTTGAAATAACATGGGCATTTGGAAAATGGTTCTGGAAAACAGTGATTAATAATCAGAGACTTAAATTAATGGTACAAGTGAATGGTGTTGAAATACAAGGTTTGATGGATACAGGAGCTGATGTCAGTATCCTCTCCCAAGAGTCTTGGAACCCAAAAGGGTCACTTCAGAAAGTTTATACACAGTTTATGGGAAATGGCAAATTATCTGAAGTAAGACAAAGTGTAGGGTGGATTAAATGTGTGAGATCAGAAAAGCAAACAGGAAAGTTGAGTCCCTATGTGGCTGACATACCCATCAATTTATTGGAAAGTGATCTTTTACAACAAAGATGTACTCAATATTCTTGTAATCCCAGAGATAGCCAATGATGGAATTAGGGGTAAAATGGTTAATACTCCTGAGTAAATTTTTTATTTGTACAATCAAGAACAATCAGGAGCTGTGTCCACGGTCCAATCATAGGACATCACAAGGATTGAGTTTCCAAATTTATAAGAGGGGTCACTGCTGGAATACTAACAGTCTTGCCCCTAAAGACGTTATCATATAGAGCTGTGTGGCAAGAGCAGTGGCCCATAAGAAAAAAAAAAAATTCAGGCACTTAAACAACTGGTACAAAAGCAGCTGAAGCCTCGTCATATAGAAGAGCCTACCAGCCCATGGAATCCCGCTTTGTTCGTTGTGAAAAAGAAATCAGGAAAATGGAGGATGGTAACAGATTTAAGAGCAGTGAACAGAGTAATTGAACCAATGGGTCCTTTACAGCCTGGAATTCCTTTACCTTCTTGTTACCTAGGTCATAGTTTATAATAGTAATTTATTTAAAAGGTTGCTTTTTCACAATACCTTTAGATTAGCAGGATAGGGAAAAGTTTGCTTTCTCAGTACCTGCTCTGATCAATAGTCACCCAATAAAGAGATACCACTGGAGGGTGCTTCCACAGGGAATGTTAAATAGTCTAGTTTTATGTCAATATTTTCTACAACAACCACTAAAAAGAATTTGTAGACAATTTTCTCAATCTATCATTTATCATTACATGGATTATATATTGTTGGCTGATTCTGATTAAGATACTTTAGAGAAAATGTTTAAGGAAAAATATAATATTCAGCAATGCTGGAGGTTACAGATTGCTCCAGAAAAAAATAAACAAAAAACAAAGAGGAGATTCACTTAGTTATTTAGGTTATAAAATCAATGAATAAAAAATTAGTCCATAAAAGGTACAGATCTATAGGGACCAATAACAATTTTCAAAAATTAATGGGAAATATTAACTGGCTGAGGACTACAACTGGATTAAGTACTTGTGAGGTAAGTAAATTGTTTAAAACATTACAAGGAGATTCTGATTTAAACATGTCTAACAGCTGAAGGGGAAAAAAAAGAAAAAAAAGAAAGTTAATTATGGTAGAACAAAGCCTACAAGATGCATATATAAATCAAACTAATCCTAAACTTGGTTGTATTTTGACCATTTTGCCTTCAACTTATTCTCTTACTGGGATCATTATACATAGGAAAGATAGCATTATGGAATGGATTTTCTTATCACATAAATAAAGTAAAATAATGTACATAAAACATGTACATAGAAATCTATATTAAAACATCTATATTAAAAATGTACAGAGAAAACATTTCTGAAATAATTATAAAAGGTAGAAAAAAGACTACATCAATTGTCAGGAACAGATCTGCCTGAAATTATAGTGCCTCTTACTGATACTGAGATTATGTCATTATGGGGAAATAAATGAAGATTGGCAAAGAACTTGTAGTAACTATTTGGGACAAATGAATACCAAATATCCAAAGTATACAGGTTATAAAAAGAACTAATTGCATTCTTCCATATATTATAAAGGAGTCACTAATTCTAGAGGCACCAACTGATGCAAACAAGAAGGGAATGTCAGGCTATAAATCAGACAAAATAAGCGAGGTGATCAAAAGCCCATGTTCTTTAGTTAAAAAAAAAAATCAGAACTGTATGCAATCCTAATAGTATTATTAAATTTTCCTGAATCTGTTCATATGATTATTGACTCTCAATATGCAAAAGAGTTGATTTGTATATAGAACTTTCTGACTTTATTCCTGATAACTCAGAATGAACTTTTTTATTTAAGCAATTGCAACAAGCCCTCAGAAGTAGAAACTATCCATTATATATTACTCATATTCAGTTTCAGACAGGTTTGCCATGTCCATTGGCATGAGGAAATTGAACAATTACTAATAGGAAATGTGTTAAAATCCTCCAAATTTCATAAAAAAACATAATGTTAACAGTAAGTATTTAAAGAATAAATTTTCTATCAGTTGGAAACAAGCCAAATAAATAATTTTTAAAAATCTTATGTGTTATCTGTATAAACAAACTCCATTACCTGCTGGAACTAACCATAGGTGCACCGAAAGAAATGAAATCTGGCAGATGGATGCGTTTCACTTTGCTGAATTTGGTTGACAAAGGTAAGTAAACCATACCATAGATATTCGGGTTCCAATTGGCAACTGCTTTAAGTTCTGAAAAGGCTGATGGTGTAATTACACATTTGCTGGAAATAATGGCAATTATGGGGATACCTGCACAAATTAAGACTGATAATGCTCCTGCACATGTGTCCAGTAAAATGAAGAATTCTTTGCATATTATAATATAAAGCACAATGCAGGTATACCTCACAAACTTACAGGACAAGATGTTGTAGAAAGAGCTAATCATATTTTAAAAGAGATGCTTATTTTAAAAAAAAGGAGAGTAAAGACCTCAGGGACTCTATCTGACTTCTTGGAAACTTCATAAAGACAGATCACCTGAAATATTTAGGCCAATGGAAAAGAGTTACTTATCATCTGGGATCTAATGGTTTCCTTTTTCCAGTGCCTTATCTCCAACCCTCACACTTCATCAGCCAGCATACTACACTGCCTCCTATGGAAAAGTTATGGAGCTCCAGTTATGCACCAGCACCAATACAATGCCACAGAGAATGACAATGTCTGGAAGCAAAGCAAACCAACACCAATCCAAGGGTTCCTCATCATTAGTGCCTTATGAACGAATACCAGGTGATCCCATACTAGTAGGCATCACATACTGCTTATAGTAATTGAGAAAGCACTGCTGCTGAGAGATGACAACTACAGAGTGTTCCCACACTGAGAATGAGGAACTCAGCAGGCAGGGATCACCTCCCTTCTAGCCAGTGACTCCTGATTTCAAACATACTGGACCTCTACAAGAGAATAGGTAGCATACCAGGAGTGTTGGTTTCTCCTACTCTCAGGAAAACTTTACTGAGATTGCAAGCACCCTCAAAAGGCATTATTTATGGAGGGAAAAAGAACAGTCAAGAGGCCTATACCAGGATTCCCAATGCTATGGGCAATGCAAAAAAGAATTGAAAATCAATGGCTATCATACCTCCATGAGTTTTCTGTCACCTGGAAACAACTTTCCACAGTAAAGCGTTCTTCATCCCTTAGGCAGTCACCTCAGAAACAAGAAAAGATTCCAAGGGATAGCTGAAAGTATAGATGATATAGAGAGCACCACACAAGATGTGTAGAGAATTTAGGTGTGTATGAGCCTGAATCAAATCACTACCATCCATGAACAAGACATTTCCAACTTCAAAGGTATCTTCATGGATTTGACAATGCAAGGGGCCCACAGAAGGGCATGATTAGACCTATACTGTACCAGAATATGAAACTGTGCACGAGAAATCTTCATACTCAAAGCAATAACTGAATTACAGCCACCCCAGGCTAGACAAATGAGAGTGACTTCCAGTAAAAGAATAAGGGATTATCTCAGAACCTTGTTCATAAAGGCAGCCAGGAAATAGGCAAGAGGGTTATTTCTACCCTCGTAGCTTGTATACTGCTGGCAACTCAAGAGGGGTGCTCCTGGGGGCAGGAGGCAGCAACAAAGTACTAAGGCAGCAAATAGGCAGATGATTCATCCTTTCAAGGCAACTTCCTTCAAACAAATATTTCTCCTTCACCCAAATATATTTCTCTAATTTCCCCCTCAAAGGCAGTGCACAAGAATCTAGAGAGGGCAAGCAGGAAAGCACTCTACATAACTGGTCTGAATGGTGGTTTCTGAGGTAAAGCCCTCAGATGAGAAGAAACCCCACTCTTCTCTAAAACCACTTTATGTCCATGCTTAGACAATGCCTACTCCTTCCACAATTTGAGTGTTCAAGTTTCAGTGGGTCTCCCCACATCTGAGATCACCCATTTACCTTTGGTGCTTGGATAGTGCATTCTCTCATGGTCAGCATCAGGGGGACAAGTTTCCCAAGAAAATACTAGGAAGTGGACAAAGCACAACAATCCTATAAAATGTCACTATGCCTGGTGGATTTGCAAGTGTGGGAAACTGCACCAAGCCAAGGGTTCCACTTCAGCAGGGGCTGCCAGGATTTCAGAAACACTAAATATCATGTATTACTTCAAGGTAATTCGAGGTGAAAGAAGCTCCCTCTTGGGACTTGGGGAGAAATTAATGCACAAACTCATGGCTTGAGTTGCTCTGAGAAGACATTTTATGTCTGTAAATAGAGGACTTCTTATGACTACAGTGTTAGGAATTTGGAACCAAACCTGCTTCTGGGTTGCCTAGTAACCTATGATATCATCATGTGTTGCAGGCCAGGTGGCCACACCTGGAAGGCATGGTTACCTTGCCCCTTTAAAGGATCAGCAGGTTATGTGAGCCCTCTCTTGGTCCCTCTTGCTCCTGGCCTCCTGGCCATCTCCCCTTTCTCTATAGGGGCGACCCTTCTCTCTCTTTCCCATTCTCTCTCTTTTTCTCTCTCCCTCTCTCTCTTCCCTCCTCTCTCTTTCCTCCCATTATGTCCTGCTCCCGTTCTATCCCTCTCTCTTTATATCCACCTAATAAACCTCTTTTATATAAAAGATCTGTCATATGCCTAATCGTCTTTATTTAATATGTCCCATAACCTTACATACAGGATGTCAGACTCTTTGTTCACAAATAGCTTGTAAACTATTGGCCTCTAAAGAGGTCTAGATTGGGGTGAAATTACAATGTAGAGGCACCCTTGACGAGGTCAAAACCTCATTGGTTGAGCCAGGCACCTGTATGTTCACACAAATATTCATTCCAGGACCTTTCTCTCTTCCCTTCAATTTAGTGATGCAGGCCATAAAAATGCATCCCCATTCCCCTCTCCCCTCAAAACAAAACAAAACAAAAAACAAACAAACAAAAACCACCTTTAGATTCAATCCTGAAAACCAGCGTTCCTTGGAAGAAAGAACTCAACAGGGATAGCTGAGTGAGTCCTAAGAAAATGAATGAGAAAGATACATCTGAAAGCACCTCTCACACCATCTGAGACTTAGTACACTGAAAGCAAGAGAAGTCAAAATCAAGACAGTTGGGTTTATTTCAGATATAGTGTGATAAAAGGCAAGAGATCAAGAGCAGGAAGACATGGATTCTTACTGGATATAAACAAAGGTTCCTCTACTGACAAAGCAGAGTGATCCCTATAAGAGATTCACGGGATTCAAGGTGAAATGTTCATGCTGATCCTTGAGTGAATTCTGGTGAAACAACAACAACAACAAACACTGGCATTCCAAAGGGAAATGAAGAGATGAGCCTCCTATATTCAGTTCCCTCTTTCTGCATCTAGGGAAGAGGATAAGAAGTCTGGTTGTCTGCTTCTTCTCAAACAACCAGAATAAGGTTTCACATTTCAAGAATCAAGCTAGCCAAGCAAGTATCAACCCTTATATCAAAAAGAGAAATTTATTCTCTTCTCACATAAACAATCCTATGGTTCCCAAGATGCCATTTCAGTGTAGCTGCCCAGTAGAGCTTCACCTTACTGTGATCTTGTTTCTGGCAGCATGGGCAGCGCAGGTACAGTTCTACAAACTCAGCAGCCTCTGCCCTTTCTAAAATGGGGTTTTCAGCCTCTTCAATGCCCTCTAGTAGACGATTGGGACAGTACAGTGGACAGAGCCTTATCAGGTGATCCCCCTTTCCAAAGATACTCCTGGTGTTAGCATATCACCCTAGAAGCAGGACCATTTTACAAGGTCTGGATAATTCAGCCATTTATTAAGCATGGCACTCACTCATAAACAAGTGGCCTCACTACTGTCCATAAGCAGGAGGCTGACATGTCTTCAGAGCTTAGGTGTGTATTCAGCTTTGCAAAGGACCATAGGATTCATGGTCCAAACAGTGTCCACACACTAACATCTTTAAGAAGAAAAAGTCTTAGGCACATACAGCCCTGACCATCTAATCTTAACTCCAAAATGAGTGTTTGCACTCCAGCCAACAACAAGACATCAACAAATTGCAAGGGGTCAGCACACAGGATTGTCACAAACAGGGGAAAATACCAGATCCACACACAGAAAAAGCATTCTGGATCACTTGTTCTCAAATAGCTTGTATACTACTGACCACTGAATAGTGGTAATATGGTATTAGGCTGGATGAGTAGAAGCAACTGAGAAGCCCCTTTGAAAATTATTTTGAAAGGAACAGGAACTGAAGAAGGAGAAAAACAGAGTAAAAAAAAAAACTGGTCACAGGGAGCCTTGCAGAGACCAATACTCTAACCAAGGACAATAAATGGAGAGGAACAAGAACCCCAACCAACTCAGAGGAAGCCCACAGGCTGCTGAGTTTCCGAGACAGTTCCCTAGTGAGGGGAGCAGGAGCAGTCTCTGACATGAACTCAGTGGCCACCCTCCCTGGGGAGCGTGCATCCTTGCCAGGCCATAGAGGAAGATTATGCAGCCAGCCTTGATGAGATCTGATAGGCTAGAAGGAGGGGAGGCGATACTCTCCTATCAGTGGACTAGGGGAGGGGCATAGGAGAAGAAGAGGGAGGGAGGGTAGAACTGGGAGAAGATGATGGAGGGGGCTACAGCTGGGATACAAAGTGAATAAGTTGTAATGAATAAATATTTTTTTTAAAAAAAAGGAAATTACGTTCATTGAGGCAGGAACCTCAAAGACCTGACATTTTTGAACTCTAGACTTGTGTGCTCCACAAAACTGAGTAGACGTAGGTCTTTGAGAGAGAAGGCAGATAAATTTAGCATAGATATGTATAGAAAAATTCAGCCACCAGAGTTAGGACCTTGTCAAGAAATATAAGAAGACTGTGACTAGTAAACCTTTAGAGAAGAAAATGCCTGGTATGGAATATAAATACTTGTACAGGAGGAATCAGTCAAATGCAGAAAGAGAATTTATCTCAGTCTTTCACTATCTGCAATCTGTGAACCTTTTCCTGTTGTTCCAGGGTTTTTGAACAATCATATAGCACTATATAAAAGGCAGTATTGGAGCCAAGGGAGTTGGAAGTACTGAATATAAAGATACACTATCTTACAAAAGGGGAAGAAAAACTGGACTGCTTGCTGTTTCTGTCCTTTTTCCTATAACATCATGAAAATTTTAAGAATTAAAATGGGAAAGGAATTATCACCATTTCTACTGAAAGGAATTTATGTCTATCCTCTATATCCCATTTTCTTATGATATGTGACCCATCTACATGGAGCTGTGCTGTAAACCTTGGGCATGCTGTGCAATAATGACTGTCATCTTTGCAGGACATAATCAGACTCTTGTGACCAACCAGTCTTAGAATGTTCTACAGCTTTGTTTTTCAACACATTTTAAAGGACCCAGGATGGTGATTTTGACAAAGGAACACTGCTGCCTGAGAGACATTTGTGGATGTTCTGATAATCTGAGCTATTGTGAGTTCATATGTCTAACTTTGGCTAGTAAAGTTCAATGCCACACCATTATTTCAAGAATTAGGAATAAAAGAGTTGGGGAAAATCCTTTGAGTGAAGAGTTAGGTCTATGTGAAAGTGTGACCATAAAAAAAAAAAAAAAGACATGCTCATCCATTTGTGCAGTAACATGAACTGTACCATATCAATATACTGAAAACCTGTATATGATTCCACTGCCTGATTTTATTACTGTTGCTATATAGTACAGATTGAGATCAAGGATGGAGATAACTCCAGAAATTTTTTTATTGTATAAGATTGTTTTAGCTATTCCGTTTTTGTTGTTGTTTTCCATATGAATTGGGATTGTTCTTGCAATGTCTGTAAATAATTTTATTTGTATTTTGATAGGAATTGCATTAAATCTGAGGATGGCTTTTGGTAGAATGGCCATTTTCACTATGTTAATCCTACATAACCATGAGCATGGGAGCTCTTTCCATCTTTTGATATCTTCTTCAATTTCTTTCTTCAGAGTCTTGAAGGGTTTGTTGTTTTGTTTTGTTTTGTTTTCATAAAGGTCTTTTATTTGCATGGTTAGAGTCACACCAAGGTACTTTGTGTAATTTGTGGTTATTGTTAAGGGTGTTGTTTCCCTAATTTATTTTTCAGCCCATTTGTCTTTTGTATACAGGAGGACTTCAGGTTTGTTTTTTTCTTTTTCTTTCTTTTTTTTTTTTGAGCTAATTTTGTATGCATACAGCCACATTGCTGAAGGAGTTTATCAGCTGAAGGAGTTCTCTGTCAGAAATTTGGAGTCACTCATGTATACTACCACATACTCTGTGAATAGTGATACTTTGACTTCTTCCTTTCTGATTTGTCTCTCCTTGATTTCCTTTAGTTGTCTTATTGCTCTAGCTAGGACTTCAAGTACTATGGTAAAGATATAAGGAGAGAGTGAGCAGCCTTCTCTTGTCCCTGATTTCAGTGGGATTGATTTAAGTTTCTCTCCATTTAGTTTGATGTTGGCTACATGCTTGCTGTATATAGCTTTTACTATGTTTAGGTATGTGCCTTGTATCCCTGATCTCTCCAAAACTTTAGACATGATTGGGTGTTGGATTTTGTCAAATGCTTTTTGGGCATCTAAGGAGATGATCACAAGTCTTTTGTTTATTGTTTGTTTTTTTTTCAGTTTGTTTATATGGTAGATTACTTTGGAAATCAATTTGGTGCTTTCTCAGAACATTGGTGTAATGCTACCTCAAGATCCAACTATACCACTCCTAGACATATATATGAAAGATGCTCAATTATACAAGGACATTTGCTCACCTATGCTCTTAGCAGCTTTATTTGTAATAGCCAGAATCTGGAAACAATCCAAATGTTCCTCAATGGAGTAATGGATACAGAAATTGTGGTGCATTTACACAATAGAATACTACTCAGCTATTAAAAGCAAGGAAATCATGAACTTTGCAGACAAATGGTGGGAACTATAAAAGATCATACTGAGTGAGGTATCCCAGAAACAGAAAGACACACATGGTATATACTCACTCAAAAATAGTTATTAAACATATAATATAGGATAAATATACTAAAATCTATACAGCTAAAGAGGCTAATCAAAAAGGACACTCTGGGTAAGATGCTCAATATTCATTCAATAAGTCAAACAAGATAGACATTGGAAGAGGGAGAAAATAGGAAAAGGACAGAAGCCTCTGTCAGAGGGCCTCTGAAAGACTTCACTGATCAGGGTATCGAAGCAGATACTGAGAGTCATAGCCAAACTTTGGGCAGACTTCAGGGTATCTTATGAAAGTAGGGGACAATAGAAAATCTGGAGGGGACAGGAGCTCTACAAGGAGAAAAACAGAACCAAAATTATCTGAGTCCAGTGGTCTTTTCTGATACTGATATTCCAACCAAGCACCATGCATAGATATAGCTTAGAACCCCTGCACAGATCATAGCCCATGGAAGCTCAGTGTCCACACAGGTTCCCTAATAAGAGGAGCAGGGGCTATCTTTAGCATGAACTCAGTGGCTGGCTCTTTGATCACCTCCCCCTAATGGGGGAGTAGCCTTGCCAGGCCACAGAGCAAGATAATACAGCCAGTCCTGATGAAACATGATAAGCTAGGGTCATATAGGGGGGGGGGAGGGGGACTTCCCCTATCAGTGGACTAGGAGAGGTTTAGGGGGAGAAGAGAGAAAGAGAGTGGGACTGGGAGGATATGAGAGAGGGAGCTATAGCCAGGATACAAAGGGAATAAATTGTAATAATAAATAAATATATTTAATTGAGTTTGTAAATATTAATTTCAAAGCTTATCAATAGCAATATTAAAATAGATACCAAACTGTAAAATATACATACTCAATATCTATTTGACTTATAAAAAGTACCTATCTAAATATATTTATGCCTAGGAGTTGGTATATAGCTGGATCTTGAGGAAGCACTATTCTTAATTGTCTGAGAAACTGCCAGATTCATTTCCAAAGGGGTTGTACAAGTTATAAAACTTATTTTACAAGTGAGCATGATGGCACACAAGTCTAATTAAAGCTATCTACATGCTAAGGCATGGAGGTTGCAAATTTAAGAAAAGCCATGAACATCTGTAGTATGTAAATATTGTTTTCATTTCTTCAGATGAGAGGATATGAGCTATAGCCAAGCCTTACAAATGCATGCCTTGAACTGTTCTTAGAAAGTTTCTGTCTAACTATCCTTAGGCTTAGGCCTAGAAGCATCTAGCCTCCTTATAGTCTGAGCCAGGATCCTGAAGGCTTCAGCTTTCAGTCTTCATTTGTTAACCTAGTCCTAGGATGTTTTCAGCCTCTGAGACTTACTTCTGAATAAGCTCACCCTTTCTAGTTCTTTCCAAACTCTGGTTGGGTGATTCAGCTCAACTCTTCAGGCTCAAAAGGCATCTCTAAGCTGACTGATTCAAACTGGCATATTTCTGCTTCTCACTGAAATTACTCTTCTGGGAAAGGTATCTCTGAACTCTACAAACTAAGTGCATAAACTCAACTGCAGTAAATACTCTGTGAACTGCACCAGACTGTACTCCTGAACGCTACTGTACTATCTCTGCAATATCACTGTCGCTCTCTCTCTTCCCTGCTCTTAAGTAGCTTCTCTTTCCTTTCTGTTTTCCTGAGAATTAATCGTATCCTATCTCTGACATATTCTCTCAAGTTTTTGATTCATCACTTTGCTACGCCTCAATTGTTTGGGATTAAAGGTATGTATTAAATTCCAGCCATAAGTATTAAAGGTGTGTCGTATCTATATTCCAAGCTGAGAGATCAAGGGCATGACTGTATTCGAGCAGAAGCACACAGATCTATCTTTGGATAAGATCCCTTGTCAGAGTAACGATGTTGGATTAAAATTCCTGTACAAGAGTATGCTTGGTCAGCCAAGAAACTGCTTAAATAAAAGACATGACCCTGATATAAGATAAAAGGAATATCTAACAATTATCATTATTTTTTTAATATGTTAAACTTTACCACGTTAATTTTTAATACATTCAATAAGTCAAATCCAAAAAAAGATGCATCAATATTTGACAGAGAAAAGTTTCTCTGTTGAGAATTCTCATTTTAGCACTGTACCACATTTTAAATGGATTATTTGGTTTGTTGGTGTCTAATTTCTTGAGTTCTTTATATATTCTGTATATCAGTCCTCTATTGGATCTAAGGCTGGTGAAGATCTTTTCCCAGTCTGAAGCCTGTCATTTTGTTCTGATGACAATGTTCTTCATTTGCTTTACAGAAGCTTTCAGTTTCATGAGGTCCCATTTATTAATTGTAGATCTTAGAGCCTGAGATGTTTGTGTTCTATTCAGGAAACTGAACCCTGTGCCAATGAGTTAGAAGGCCTCCAGCTTGTCTAAGAGGTGCCCTTGCCCATGGTTGCTCTTCTCTCTGCAAGCGATATGTCCTCTCACCCCCACACAACCTATATCTGATCCCCACCCTCATTTCCTTCAGTGTTCCCAAATTTCCTTCCAATAGATTTAGTATGTATGGTTTTATGTTGAGATCGTTGATCCACTTGGACTTCAGAACTGTGCAGGGTGATAAATATGGATTTATTTGCATCTTTGTACATGTGGACTTCCAGTTAGACCAGCACCATTTGTTGAAGATACTTTTCTTTTTCTTTGTATGATTTTGGCTTTTTATTATTTTTTTTGTCAAAAAATATAGTATTAGTAGTTGTATGGATTCATTTCTGGGTCTTCAATTCAAGTCCACTGATTCACCAGCCTTTTTCTATGCCAGTATCATGTAGTTTCTATTACTGTTGCTCTATAGTACAGCTTAATATCAGGAATGGAGATGCCTCCAGAAGATCTTTTAAAGTATAGGGCTGTTTTTAGCTATTCTGGGTTTTTTGTTTGTTTATTTGTTTTTCCATAAGAAGTTGACAAATATTCTTTCTAGGTCTGTAAAGAATTTTGTTTGTATTTGGATGGGAATTGCATTGACTCTAATAGATTTCTTTTGGCAAGATAGCCATTTAAACTATGTTAATCCTACTGATCCATGAGCATGGGAGGTCCTTCCACCTTCTGATACCTTTTTCAATTTCTTTTTTCAAAGACTTGATGTACTTTTCATATAGGTCTTTTGCTTGGTTGGTCAGAGTTACACCAAGATACTTTATATTATTTTTGGCTACTGTGAAGGGTGTTGTTTCCCTAATTTCTTTCTCAGCCCAAGTTTTGTTTGTGTACAGGAGAGCTACTGACTTTTTTGAGTTAATTTTGTATCCAGCCACATTGCTGGAGTTGTTTATCAGCTGTAAAGGTTCTTTAGTAGAATTTTGGAGGTAGTGCAAATGTGTTTAATCAATTTGGAAATCAATATGGTGGATTCTCAGAAAATTAAGTATAGCTCTAACTCAAAACCCAGCTTAACCATTCCTCAGCATATGCCCAAGTGATGCGCTACCACACAACAAGAATATTTGCTCAACTATGTTCAAAGAAGCTCTATTTGTAATAGCTAGAAACTAGAGACAACCCACATGTCTGTCAACTGAAGAATAAATAAGCTTTGTAACATTTACACAATGGAATACTACTCAGCTACTAAAAACAAAGAAATCATGAAATTTGCAGGCAAATGGATAGAACTAGATAGGATTATCCTGAGTGAGGTAACCCAGACTCAGAAAGAAACATATGATATGGATATTGGCCATATAGTACAGGATAACCATACTACAATTCACAGACCCAAAGAAGCTAAGTAACATGGAGAACCTAAGGGAGGATGCTTAAATATGACCCAGAAGGGAAAATAGAATAGCCAATGGAAGTTGTTGAAGAGGGGAAATAAGATTGGAGAAAGAACACTAAAGAAAATGAGGGTGGGGATCAGATGTAGATTGTGTGGGGGTGAGAAGACAGATGGCTTGCAGGGAGAAGAGCAAGGGCACCTCTTAGACAATCCGGAGGCCTTCCAGATGGGCTCCTAGGAGGATACAGGGATGGATATTGCTGAAATCCGTGGTGGAGGAGGTTATGGAAACTGGAGAGGCCACCCTCTAACCAGACAGGACTTCTGGTGAATAGAAAGGAACACCAACCCACCTACAAAAACTTCCATCCAGAATTTAGCATGCCTTCAGGATATGTAGGGATTAGGATAGAGCAGAGAATAAGGGAATGTGAAACAGATGCCTGGTCCAACCTGAGACCCACTCCATGGGAGAGAGCCAACCCCCTGACAATCTTGATGATGCTTTACTGTGTTTACAGACTGGAGCCTTGCATGGCTGTCCTCTGAGAGGCTTTTCCCAGCAATGAATCAAAACATAAATCAAGACTCACAGGCAAACATTGGGTGGAGCCTAGGGAATCTCATAAAAAAGTGGAGAAGGATGTTGGGTGTGTTAGAAGGACCCAGAGGGAACAGAAACTCCACAAGAAGACCAACAGTCAGTGCCAACTAACTTGGACTCAGAGGGGCTTCCAGACTCTAAAGCACCAAGCAAGGACCAGGCATGGACAAGACCTAGACCCCCTCTATACATATATACTCAATGGCAGCTTAGCTTCAATGTGGCTTCCCCAGAAAGGGGATAGGCTATGTCTGACATGGTTGAATGCCTTTCGATCACTTTACCCTTGTGCAGCTGCCTTGCCATGACACTGTGAAATAGAAGGTACACAATCCTGATGAGACTGGATGTGCTGGGGTGGGTTTGTGGGGGGGGGGGGCATGGTGTCTCTCCCATTTTCAGAGGGGCAGGAGAGGGGGAATAGGGAGATGAACGAGGGACAGAGGGGAGAGACCAAGACAGGGAGGAGAGGAGGGAGGCTGTTACAATTGAGATGTAAAGTGAATAAATAAACAAAAAGGAGAAAAAAATCACTGATACTGAAATCAACAAGCTGCTCCCTGATGGCTTGCAATTCTGGATGGAAGTTTTTGTAGGTGGGTTGGTGTTCCTTTCTATTCACCAGAAGTCCTGTCTGGTTAGAGGGTGGCCTCTCCAGTTTCCATAACCTCCTCCACCACGGATTTCAGCAATATCCATCCCTGTATCCTCCTAGGAGCTCATCTGGAAGGCCTCCGGATTGTCTAAGAGGTTCTCCCTGCAAGCCCTGAGGGGGGAGCAGCCTTACCAGGCCACAGTAGAGGACAATGCAGCCACTTTTGATGAGAACTGATAGACTAAGATCAGAAAGGAGAGGAGAGCCTCCCCTATCAGTGGACTTGGGGAGTGGCATGCATGCAGAAAGGGGAGGGAGGGTGGGATCGGGAGGGGAGGAGGGAGGGGCTTATGGAGGGATACAAAATGAATAAAGTGTAATTAATAAAAATTTAAAAAAGAATATTCTTATCAAGAAAAAAATTATCAAAAAAAATTATCAAGAAAATTTCCCTAACCTAATAAAGGATATTCTTATCAAGAATATTCTTATCAAGATATTCTTATCAAGAAAGAAAAGTACAGGGCTAGTTGCTTTTGGTGCAGAATTTTGTCAAGCTTACAAAAAATATTTAATGTCAATATTCTTCAAAGGATTTCACAAAACAGAAATGTAAGGAATGAGGAATATTGCCCAATAGTTTTTATGAGGCAACAGTTACCCTGATGACTAAACCATATAATTATGAAAGAAAGAAAATTTGCCTTATGAATATAGATGCAAAATATCTCTATATAATACTTGCAACAGAATCTAAGAGCATATCAAAAAAGATCATCAAAAAAAAGATCAAGTTGGGCCAGGGCTGGAAGCATGGGGAAGAGACACAGGGCAAGCTTGCTTCCTCCATGGCCATGGTTGGGCTGGAGAGGATAGGGGAGCCAGAGGAAGGCAGTGAACAATAGGCATGATGAGGAGGTGGTGGAGGATCCCATTGGCCTCAAGAAGGACTGAAGGCCACAGGCGGGACCTGAGAAGTGTCGTAGACTGTAAAAGGAAAAATGATGGTAGCAAGAGCCACAAAGTTGGTGGTGGCTGTGGCAGTATTTTTACTAACGTTTTATGTTATTTCTCAAGTATTTGAAATTAAAATGGATGCAAGCTTAGGAAATCTATTTGCTAGATCCGTGCTGGACTCAGCCACTCGTTCTACGAAGTCTGCCAGTTATAAATGGAGAATCTCAAAAACGTACCCAGAGAGGAATTTTGCTTTTAAAATGGCTAATGGAGTTGCCAATGTGCTAGGCCCCACAATCTGTCTGGAAGACCAAGTTTTGATGAGTGGTGTTAAGAATAACATTGGAAGAGGAATAAATGTTGGCTTGGTAAATGGAAAAATGGGGTAGTTGTTAGAAATCAAATGTTTTGACATGTCGGGAGGAGATATGGCCCATTCATTGAGTTTCTGAAGACCATTCAAGATGGGACAGTAGTATTAAAGGCAACATAGTATGATGGAGCAACTAAACTCACTGAGGAGGCATGGTGGCTCACTGCTGAGCTGGGGAGCACTTCCATCACTAGTCTTGGTTTTCAAGATAACTGGATCCTCTGCAGTGGGAAGGACATTAATACAAAAAGCCCATTTGAACAGCACATAAAGAACAATAAGGATACAAACAAGTATGAAAGATGGCCTGAGGTGGTGTGAAGAGTTTAAGTTAGCCAGAATATAACTCCATTTTGAAATAAAGATTTTGACTGGGAACTGAATTCAGGTACCAGGAAATATCACAGAATGTACACCTGGCAGAAAATAAAGTTAACTCTCCTAGCAACAGCCTCCAGGAAATATAACAGAATAAATGCTTCATAGAAAATAGAGACAAACTCCCTGGCACTAATCAGTGGGAATCGGTTGAGAATCCGGTGGGAAAATTCTCACCAATGTTTCAGATATGGTTTAGAAAAATAGCTATTGTGATTATATGCCTTAGCCATTGTGATTGTGAGCCTCAGAAAAGGTCACCCTGCCCTGCTAAACTTCACCCAATTCTGTAACACCAAGGCTTGTGCCCCCCTGCTTGCTGCCATGGAAACCCCCTGCTCACAGACTTTCCCTTTAAAAATCCTGTTCCCTCAGAGCTCGGGGTTCCACTTCTCTACTGCTGCTCCAGTGAGATTTGGGTCCCGAGTTCGATCGCTCTCGTAATAAAGCTCTCTTGCAATTGCATCGAGTTGTCTCCTGGTGGCCTTTGAGGGTCCCGTGAACCTGGCATAACATTTGGGGGCTCGTCCATCCGGGATGCCTTGGGACTTCTAGGACTCCTGACCTGGAGATCTTAGTCCCACGGGTAAGTGTAATGTCTTCTATGTTGTCCGTCTGGTTTAATTGTTTGTTTGCTTTTATTCTTTGTTTCTTATCCTGAAAAACTTCGAGGTGCTTACAGGAGCAGCCAGATTAGGTATGACAGATATGTCGGGGCCTAGGCTGTGGGGGCTTCAAAAGACGTTTTGTTGTCCTGGAATTTCTGCCTCCTCTGGACCCCTGGGATAGGGGGACTGGAGTGAGGATCTGTTTCTGCCTCCAGAGTGAAGATCGGTTTCCTGGAACTTCTGTGGCAGAGAAGTCCAGGTTTTCAGTGTTACTTGGTTTCTGTGTGTGATTAATTTTTTTTTTTTCCCTTGGTGTTGTGCCCGGAGTTACTGTTTATTTTTTGTGATTAATTGTTTATGGTTTTGTGTCTACTTGAGAGTTCTTGATTTTACTTTTGTTTAAAACTGCGGCTGTTTTCATTTCTATGATTTCAGTTTTGTCCCGGAATGTTAGGCCAGGTATAGGCTATAAGTTGTTGCCTTTGGTTTCATTTTTGTCTGAGACTTCCAGTTCTTTTTGTGCATGAGTGATTTACTATTTGTTGAAATTGTTCTCCTTACTTCTTCTGCGTTCTCTTAAATTATCTTGACGAATAGACTGACTGACAATATGGGACAGACTACTTCCAAACCCCTTGACTTGATTCTGACTCATTTTGGAGAGGTTAAAGCTAGAGCTCATGGTCTTTCAATTGATGTGAGGAAAGGAAAAATGATGACTTTCTGCAGCTCGGAATGGCCCACCTTCAATGTGGGCTGGCCACCAGAAGGAACCTTCCACCTTCCCACTGTCTTAGCAGTGGAAGATAGAGTTTTTCAGAAAGCATGCGGGCACCCAGATCATATATTGTAGTTTGGAAGAATCCACCTCCATGGATTAAGCCCTTTCTGATTCCCACTAACAATTCTCTTTCCATAGAATCTCCAGAAACAGAGGTCACTGCTCTGGTGACTGAGAACAAGAAAAAGGATCCCAAAGGTGCCCCTTCAACTCCCTCTGCTCCCCTTCACCCTATTTTGCAGTATGGAACTCCAGAGGAAGCCATTTTTCCACCCCCTCCATATAGACCTCCTCCCACCCCTCAATCGGCTCCTTCAGGGCCAGACACTTTACCACCATCTGGCCCCGTGCAGAGGACCTGGAGCCACTGAGCAGTCTCTCCCTCTGGAGTGACAGAGGCAGATTCCACGGTCCTTCCCCTATGGGCCACGGGACCACCAGATGATAATGGCAATCAACCTCACCATTATTGGCCTTTTGCCACATCAGATCTTTATAACTTGAGAACTCAGAATGCCAAGTTCTCTGGCAACCCTAGAGATTTGATTGATCTCCTTGAAACTGTTCTTTTCACCCATCAGCCCATCTGGGATGATTGCCAGCAGCTTTTACAAATTTTGTTTACAGCAGAGGAGCGGGGACGTATTATTTCAGAGGTGCAAAAACATGTCCCAGACTCTACAAGAATTCCAACTACAAATCAAGCCTGTATTGATGATTACTTTCCCTACAGGAGGCTCAATTGGGATTACAACACGGCTGAAGGTAGAGAGTGTCTCCTAGTCTACTGTCAAGCTCTGTTTGCAGGTCTCAAAGCAGCTGCAAGACAGCCCACTAATTTGGCCAAGGCCAAGGTATATGATGTCAGGCAGGGAATGGATGAGAGCCCAGCCACCTTCCTGGAGAGAATTAGTGAAGCCTTTCTCAGATATACACATAGAGATCCAGAAAAGCCTGAACATACAGGTACGGTTGCTTTGGCTTTCATTAACCAGTCCGCTCCAGACATTAAAAAAAAAAAAATGCAGAAACAGGAAAGAATAGGACAGATGACAATGCAAGATTTTATTCAGATAGCTGAGAGAGTGTATAATAACAGGAACAGCTCTGAGGAAAAGCAGTTAAAAACGGGAAAGGCTTTAAACCGGGATCTGGCACAAGTCCTATTGGCCAACAATGTTTCGGACCCCAGCGAAAGGAGGCGCCAACTTCAGTGGATAGCTCAAGACAAAGGACCCAAGGGACTAAGCAGACCACCACTAGGTAAGAACCAACGTGCATACTGCAAGGAGGAAGGAATTGGGCTAAAAACTGCCCTCATAAGGGACCCAGGTCCCAGACTAAGGTCCTGGCTTTGGGAGAAAACTGAGGGTGATTGGGTCCAGATCTCCTCCCCTAACCTAGGGTAACTCTGAGAGTGGAGGGGAAACCTTTGGACTTTTTAGTAGATACTGGAGCTCAGCATTCAGTGCTCCTGAAACCTGAAGGACCAGTCTCATCAAAAAGGTCTTTGGTCCAAAGGGCCTCCAGTATGAAACAATATCCATGGACTACCCAAAGAACGGTGGACCTAGGAAAGGGCCGAGTAACCCATTCATTCATGGTAATTCCAGAGTGTCCTTATCCGCTGTTGGGGAGGGACCTGCTTACCAAAACGAAAGCTCAAATTCATTTCAAATCAGAAGGGCCTCAGCTCTTAGATGAAAAAGGCAACCCAATACAGGTGTTGACTCTAAACTTAGCCTCTGCAGTGGAATATAGATTGTTTGAAGAGCCAATTACCCCCTCAAGTGACTTGCAGACATGGCTGGCATGATATCCCCAAGCCTGGGCAGAAACTGGAGGAATGGGATTGGCAAAACACCGACCCCCAGTGTTTGTTGAAATTAAGCCTTGGGCAGATCCCGTTCGAATACCTCAATATTCCATGCGCCAAGAGGCTCAAAAAGGGATAACTCCTCACATTCGAAAACTGCTGGCTGAGGGGGCTTTAAGGCCATGCCAGTCAGCCTGGAATACTCTCTTACTACCAGTAAAAAAGCCTCATACACATGACTATCGCCCCATCCAGGATTTGAGGGAAGTCAACAAGCAGATAATGGATATACATCCAACAGTGCCTAATCCATATACTCTTCTGAGTTCTTTGTCACCTGAGCAGACTTGGTATACAGTATTAGATTTAAAAGATGCTTTCTTCAGCTTATTATCAGCCCCCAAGAGCCAAAAGTATTTTGCCTTTGAATGGAATGACCCTGAGAGAGGAATAAATGGACAATTAACATGGACTCGTTTGCCACAAGGATTTAAAAACTCTCCCACCATCTTTGACGAAGCCCTCCATGAAGATCTGGGTGAGTACCGAAAAGAAAATCCAGATATTACTTTAATTCAATATGTTGATGATCTCCTAGTAGCAGCAAAGTCAGAGCAAGCTTGTCTGGAAGGTACACAGAGACTTTTGCAGACCTTGGGGGACTTGGGCTATCGAGCATCAGCTAGAAAGGTACAACTTTGTGAGACTGAAGTGACATATTTGGGCTATATTCTAACATAGGGACAGAGATGGCTATTGGGTGCTGGAAAGAAAACAGTCCTCAGTATTCCTCCACTTACAAGTCAGGTGAGAGAATTCTTGGGGTCAGCTGGCTTTTGCAGACTTTGGATACCTGGGTTTGTGGAAATAGCTAGACCCCTTTATGAAGCCACCAAAGGAACCAAGGACTTTGAATGGTCTGCAGAACAGCAACAGGCATTTGAACAACTCAAATGAGATATGTTGTCAGCACCAGTTCTTGGGCTACCCGACATAGCCAAGCCTTTCCACTTGTTCATGGATGAAAACAATGGAGTGGCAAAAGAGGTGCTGACACAAACATTGGCACTTGGAAAGACCAGTAGCATACCTGTCTAAGAAACTTGATCCTGTGGCTGCTGGATGGACACCATGCCTTCAAATCATTGCAGCAACTGCACTCCTGGTTAAGGACGCAGACAAATCGACACTGGGCCAAAATCTGATTGTAACCACCCCCCATGACATAGAAGGGATACTTAAACAACCACCCGATCGATGGTTGAGTAATGCCCGTATGACTCATTATCAGACTTTGTTAATTAATCCTGGTTGAGTCATTTTTCAGCCCCCTGCCTCCTTGAATCCAGCAACCCTCCTGCCAGACCCAGAGTTGGAACGGCCTCTGCATCAATGTGAAGAAATTTTGGCTCGAGCACATGGCATTCGTGAGGACCTTAAGGATACACCCTTGCAAAATGCTGACCACACTTGGTTCACAGACGGAAGCAGCCTCATTCATGAGGGTCAGAGGAGGGCAGGTGCAGCAGTAACAACTGAGACTGAGGTAAATATGGGCTCAACCTCTTTCTCCAGGAACATCTGCCCAAACGGGCTGAATTAATAGCCTTGACTCAAGATCTGACTATGGGCAAAGGGCTGGTTATCAATGTATACACAGACAGTCATTATGCCTTTGCCACCGCCCACGTAGACAGGGCTATATATCAGGAGAGGGGACTCCTCACAGCAGAAGTAAAAACCATCAAAAATCAAAAATAAGGAGGAGATCTTTCAGCTCCTAAAAGCCTTATGGCTTCCCAAAAAGTTAGCCATTATGCATTGCCCTGGACATCAGAGAAATAATACTAAGATAGCAATGGGAAATAACCTTGCTGACAGAACAGCCAAAAGTGTTACACTACAGGAAACAACTGATGTTTTGGCTGCTATACTACCAGAACCACCTGATCCAAACTTACCAAATGCACCCCGGTACACAAAAGAGGAGATCCAATGGGCAAGAAACCAGCCCATGAGTCAATGCTTAGCAGGATGGTGGCACTCATCTGAGGGTACGTTGATCCTGCCAAACTCTCTAGCCAGAACAATCCTTAAAAAGATTCACAGAGTTACCCACATGGGATCTAAGAGAATGGCAGATGCTGTCCGGCAATCAAAAGTAACATTCCGGGACATACATAAGACTATAGATGACACTGTGACTAACTGCAAAGCTTGTCAACTGACTAATGCTACCAACCAATCACAACATCCAGGGACCTGTCTTCGAGGTAAGAGACCTGGGGCTTATTGGGAAGTTGATTTCACAGAAAATATGGCTACAAATATCTGCTGGTGTTCGTGGATACCTTCTCAGGATGTACTGAAGCTTTTCCCACCAAAGATGAGACTGCCCAGACTTTGGCAAAGAAGTTATTGGAGGACATTTTGCCTAGGCATGGCTTTCCTCACATGATAGGGTCAAATAATGGACCAGCATTTATGTCAAAGGTAAGTCAGAATATGGCTAAGTTTATTGGGGCAGAGTGGAGATTGCATTGTGCATATAGGCCCCAAAATTCAAGACAGGTAGAGAGGATGAATAGAACATTAAAAGAGACATTAACTAAATTGACTTTGGAGACTGGCACTGACTGGGTGATTTCCTGTGGAATGGAGATCAAAATATGGTGTTAGCACCTGTGGGGAAGCAGATAAATTTTTCTGTTCAAGCTGGGGGTGTGAATCCACAGGCACTGTGCCCTGGTGTCTCCCAGAGAATGACCTGATTTCAGTTTCAAGAATGGACCTAAGTGCTAATCCACTACTTAAAAAATGCCACACCCTGTTTTGTAATACAGTACTGGTAAACTTCACTGACAAAGGTAAAGCCTTCCACTCCTGGGAAACTGGGAGAACCTGGAGTCTTAGGTTATACCAGACCGAATATGATCATGGATTCATTTTTACAATTAAATTGTAAGTCACACCGCCCAGTACCATTGACCACCCTGTGGCTATGGGACCTAATGATGTCCTAGCACCTAGACCGGCACCTCCAAAGCCAAATCCTACCATGGCTCCAGCCCCCGCAAACGCTAAGGCTCTGGTTAGTTCCACCTCAATAAGGCCCCCTTCAGACTCTGATGACCCCCTTTGGTCAATGATGCTGAATACTTTCAGATTTTAAATGCATCTCAACCAGAACTTACTTCTTCCTGATCGTTATGTTATGATGTTAGGCCCCCTTATTATGAGGGAATAGCACTCATTGATAGTTATATTATTGGAGAGGCTAAGGACTGTAGATGGCAGCAGAAAGGAAATGCCAGAATGACTTTACAATATATAAAAGGGCAAGGTGTCTGCCTAGGAAAAGTACCAGCTCCTTTTCAAGAATTATGCAACAAAACTGAGAGAGTAACTGCCTCGGATGATAAATACCTGATCCTTCCCCCTAAGGGATGGTGGGCCTGTGGATCAGGGCTGACTTCCTGTGTCAATGGCAAAATATTGTCTGATCATAATGATTATTGTGTTTTAGTTCAATTAGTGCCCCGGCTGATTTATCACTCACAAGAAGAGATTCTTAGCCAATATGATAATGAAAAAGTACCCCAAAGAATAAAAAGAGAGCCAATCACTGCCATAACTTTAACTGTTCTATTGGGACTGGGATTGGCAGGTGCTGGGACAAGTATTTCATCTTTAGTGATGCAAAATTAGTATTACAATGAGTTGAGGTACTCAATCGATGCAGATATTAAGCAATTTGAAAACTCAGTTACTCATTTACAGTAGTCATTATCCTCACTGGCTGAAGTGATATTACAGAATAGAAGAGGTCTAAACTTGTTATATTTACAGCAAGGAGGATTATGTGCAGCACTAGGGGAAGAATGTTGCTTCTATGTGGATCATTCAGGGGTAGTCAAAAACTCTATGGCGAAAATAAGAAAGGGACTAGAAGAAAGAAAAAAAAAACAAGGAGAGACAAGCCAAAGTTGTTTTGAAACTTGGTTTGATGCCTCCCCATGGTTTACTACTTTAATTTCTACCTTGCTAGGGTCCCTTCTTATTTTCTTTTGCTTTTAATCACTGTTGGACCATGCATACGGAATAAATTATTGAGATATATTAAACAAAGACTTGGAATTATACAATTAATGGTAATGAGGTCCCAATACCAACAGCTTGGAGATGACCTTGAACTGTAAGAGCCCAAGATTGGCCTCTTCAGTTACATGGAAAGGGGGAGATGAAGAGTGTAAGTTAACCAGAATATAACTCCATTTTGAAATAAAGATTTTGACTGGGAACTGAATTCAGGTACCAGGAAATATCACAGAATGTACACCTGGCAGAAAACAAAGTTAACTCTCCTAGCAACAGCCTCCAGGAAATATAACAGAATAAATGCTTCATAGAAAATAGAGACAAACTCCCTGGCAATAATCAATGGGAATCGGTTGAGAATTGGGTGGGAAAATTCTCCCCAATGTTTCACAAGTGGTTTAGAAAAATAGCCATTGTGATTATATGCCTTAGCCATTGTGATTGTGTGCCTCAGAAAAGGTCACCCTGTCCTGCTAAACTTCACCCAATTCTGTAACACCAAGGCTTGTGACCCCCTGCTTGCTGCCATGGAAACTCCCGGCTCACAGACTTTCCCTTTAAAAATCCTGTTCCCCCAGAACTCGGGGTTCCACTTTTCTACTGCTGCTCCAGTGAGATTTGGGTCCCGAGTTCGATCGCTCTCGCAATAAAGCTCTCTTGCAATTGCATCGAGTTGTCTCCTGGTGGTCTCTGAGGGTCCCGTGAACCTGGCATAACAGGTGGAGATGAAAGGATGCATCTCCCAGAAGCAAGACTGAAGTGAACTTGAAGAGTGGAGGAATGCACTTTGAAGAGAGCTGGAAAGCAACTGCTCCGTATACATACTTTAGTAGCATGAGGCCATCCAGGATACCCATGACCAAGACCGTGGCAGTTGATTCTGGGATTACTTATAGCTAACATAAGTGGCTACCTTTGTAAATAGCCCTCATCTGGAGCAAATC
>NW_026596427.1:4328292-4342799 GCF_907164565.1 Psammomys obesus | reverse complement strand
TAACATAAGTGGCTACCTTTGTAAATAGCCCTCATCTGGAGCAAATCACTGAACCATTTGTAAACACATTTCCCTAAAAGTACAATGTTTAGACTACATTGTTAATAATGTACTTTAATTCTAAAAACATATTGATTGGGTTACCAGGCAGATTGTAGAGGACACTGATTTATATTCTGGTTGCTGTGAAACTCTATCATGGAAAAATGTGGCTTTTAGGGAGGAGATTTTGTTCAGATGTATATCTCGCTAAATATCTGGAACATGATGACAGTATCCTTTAAATTAAAGACATTGCTTTTTTTGGCTACTTGTATGTGTAATGTTACCTTATAGACTGACTCCTGTTGTATTTTTTTCATAGTCTTTATTTTTCTTTCCAAAGAAATCCAGAAATAGAATGTTTCGTATGGAAATTTACATCATACTTGTGAAAAGCACAACTTTAATACAGTGAAAAGGAACATTAATGTAGGTGTCATTCAGGGTTTATTTTCTACATTGTGTGTTAGCATTGTGAATTATATGACTTTGTATAAACCATTTAGAGTGATGCCAGAGATGAGATCTCACAGAACTAAGGAAAAAGGCAAAGTCCCTTTCTCAACCTAATTAAGTCATTCAAGACAGTGGGCTTAGCACACGTAGAGTAATGCACGCATTTACCTACCTTGTTACCTTCACTGATCACGTGGTTTTAATCTGTAAACAAAGAAATTTTGTTATTTACTTCTAACTTCATAATAGCCACCATGGCCTGAAATTGTAGCAGAATATTTAAAAAAACTTAATTGTGTTTTTAAGGCATAAAATACCTATTGTATGTGACATATATCAAATACTCATGTATGGAACTATATATAATGCAACATAGTGCTCATCTGCCTTTGGTGAGATTAGGCAACACTTAAATTTTGAACCTAAATTTAGGTGGTTTGTATAAAAATCTAAAAGTAGCATTCACTATTTTGCTAAACATGGAAACAGTTCAGATAGTTCTTGAATATTACTGACCTTGTAGTACTGTTTCTTTCCACAAACTGAATGTAGGAGACACATCTTTTATGTTCAGACATGTTTTGTAAACTTTTAAGAGTTCTGTTCCTTCTGTACTAACTCTCATCCAGCATGTATGTTTGACATGTAAAGTATTTCCCTTAATTCTCTAAAAGGATAGTCATTTTACAGTTTAGGGAGTGGAAAATAAATGTCGCAGGGTTTTTGTTTTTCTTTTTAAATAATGAACATAAACACTCTTGGTTTCACATTATGATTTTTAATTTGGCAAAGTACTATACCTGTAGACCATCCCATTAAATGTTTCCAATTGGTTTTTAAACATCTTAACATGTAAAAAATATGTCTTTGCCATTAAACACAGAAATACATTTTCTGGATATATTTGAACATGCATAGAAGCTAAGTCGCTTGATAACAGGAAATCCTATTGAGAGATGTGTTTTACAATTGTATAAAATATTAGAAGGGATAAGATTTGTTATGTAACTGCTGTGGAGCAGTCATTTTCATCTGGATTCTGCTTTGTGTTGGTCGCACCAGCTTAACTCTGGAAGCAATAATCAACTGTTTTACTTTCACATCAGCCTTAGAACTGAAACAATGTTCATTTAGTATTGAGAATGAATTTTCTTTATTAAAGACAAAACTCTAACACTGAAAAAAAAAGGATTAAGTGGCCTTCATCACAGAGATGCAGTGATGGTTCAACATACATAAATCAATCAATGCAATCCACCATATAAAAGTAAAAAACTGCATGAACATGTCATTAGATGCAGAAAAGGCCTTTGACAAAAGCCAATACCCCTTCATGATTAGTGTCCAAGAGAGCCTAGGGATGCCACAGACATTGAGGTATTTATTATACCTAAATATAATAAATGTAATTTACAGCAAGGTCACAGCCATCCTCAACCTGAATGGAGACAAACTCAAAGAATTTCTTTGAGAAATCAAGAACAAGACAGTGATGGTTATCCACTCTGTGCATACCTATCAAATATAGTATTCAAAGTCTTAGCTAGAATAATAAGACAACTGAAGGAAATCAAGGAGATAATAAACAGAAAGGGAAGAAATCAAGGTATATTTACTTTCCAATGATATGATAACATGAATAAGGAACCTTAAAATTTCTACCAGAAAACTACTACTGTGATAAATACTTTCAGTAAAGTAGCAGGATACAAAATTAACTCACAAAAATCAGTATCTTTCCTATATACAAATAACAAGCTAACAAAAGAAATCACAGAAACAATAGCTTTCATAATAGCTTCAACAACAAAAGCAACCTTAGAGTAACTAACCAAGCAAGTGAAAGACTTGTATAATAGAGGTCACTGCTTATAAAAACACTAAAAAACAAGAACTGTTAAACATGGAATTGTTAATTGACATTTGTGCACCAGAGAGGCTGGAGTAGATGCTGCCTAACAGCAATGGTAATCTTTTTGATATTCTATGGAGGCAGCCTTCATAGAATCACCCAGAATCCTGAGTAATCCTCTCAGTCAACAAGATCCATCTTTAGCTCATTACAAATCTTTCCCCCTCTAGGTTCTTATCCTGAAAACTGTTTCTCTGTAAATAGAACCTATGCTTATGGTCTTTAAAGGTCACAGGTGCATCATTAGAGATGTACTTTGCAAGGGAGTTTTGATGTAGCAATGTCTAAAACTTTGTTGTGATAACTGTCATGCAGAAACTTTTCTCCAAAGTTTTACTCTGTTTAATCCTGTAAGAAAAAATATGGCCAAATGTTGGGCAGAGTGCATGGAATCTTATAAAAGAAGTGGGAAATAGTAAGATCTGGAGAGGACAGGAACTCCACAAGGAGAGCAACAGAACCAGAAAATTTGAACACAGGGGTCTTTCCAGAGACTCATACTCCAAGCAAGTACCATACATGGAGATAACCTAGAACCCGTGCACAGATGTAGCCCATGGCAGTTCAGTGTCCAAGTGGGTTCCATAGTAATGGGAAGAGGGACTGCCTCTGACATGAACTGATTGGCCAGCTCTTTGATCACCTCCCCCTGAGGGGGGAGCAGCCTTACAAGGCCACAGAAGAAGACAGTGCAGCCACTCCTGATGAGATCTGATAGACTAGGATCAGAAGGAAGGAGAGGGGGACCTCCCCTATCAGTGGACTTGGGAAAAGGCATGCATGAAAAAGGGGAGGGAAGGTGAGATTAGGAGGGGATTAGTGAGGGGTTTATGGAGGGATATAAAGTGAATAAAGTGTAATTAATAAAAGTTAAAAAAAGAAAAAGAAGTTACTTGGTCAGACTCCAGAAGTTTCTGATCCAGAACTCACTAAGTTGTGATGACCAAAGTTTTATTTTTATCTCATGCAGATAGTTTTCATGCCAGCAGTGATGCAAGGGCACCCATATTATATCTTTAAAACTGAAGACATTGAAGAAAAATAATTAAATATATAGAAAGATGGAAAGTTCTCATATTTTCATAGGTTGGTAATACTGATATAGTAAAAATGGTCATCTTATCAAAAACATTCTATAGATAAAATGCAATCCCCATCAAAATTCCAACAATTCTTCACAAAACTTAAAAGGATAATTTTCAGTTTCATATGGTAACAGACAGACAGACAGACACACACACACACACACACACAAACATACAAAGCAGATATCTAAAACAATACTGAATAATAGAATTGATGGAAGTATCCACATCCCCAATTTAAAATTATACTACAGAGCTATAGTAATAAAATAGCAATGGTATTGGCACAAAAATAAATATGTTGATTACTAGAATCAAACTGAATACTCAGATATAAGTCTGGTCACCTGATTTTGATAAAGTAGCAAGAAATACACAGTGAAAAAAAGCAGATTCTTCAAGAAATGACTAGATGACTGCATATAAAATGATGTAAATAGATCCATACTTATCACCTTGCACAAAACTCAGCTCTAAATGGAATAAAGACCTCAATCAGATACATTGAATCCATCGAAGTAAAAGTAGGGAATAACCTTGAACACACTAGCACAAGAAAAGAATTTTTAAAAAGAAGACCATTAGCACAGGAACTAAGATGAACAATTAAGAAATGGGACCTCATGAAACTAAAAGCTTCTGTATGGCAAAGGACACCATCACTTGGACAAAACAACAGATTACAGGATGGGGGAAAATTTTTTACCATATATACACCTGATAGATGAATAATACCTAAAATATATAAGAAAGTAAAAAAAAATGGACATTAAGGGAAAAAAAAACAATTAAAAATGAGGTACAAGATCTAGACAGAGAATTCCCAAAACAAAACTTAAAAATGACTAATCAGCACTTAAAAAATGGTCAACATCCTTAGTCATTTGGAAAATGCAAGGCAAAACCATTTTGAGATTTCATCTTATACCTGTCAGAATGGCCAAGGTCAATAATATAAAAGACAGCTCATGTTGACAAGGACGTACTGTAAGGGAAAAATTCATCTATTGCTGGTGGGAGAATAAACTTCTACAGCTACTATGGAAATTAGTATGGGAAATCCTCAGAAAGATAGGAATGAACTTACCTCAAGACTGAACTATATCATTTTTGAGCATATATCCAGAGGTTTCTTTATCCTAAAATAAATATACTTGCCCAAACATATTCATTGCTGTGCTATTTATAAGAGCCATAAACTGTAAGTAATCCAAATGTTTTAAACATGTGAATGGATAAAGAAAATGTACTGCATTTATACAATGGAATATTACTTATCTGTTAAAAAAAAACTAAAATCATGAAGTAAATGTGTTCATTCACCTATTAGAAAAAAAGTCATCCTGACTGAAGTAACCCAGACACAAAATGACAAGTATGTATGTATGTATTCACTTAAATGGGATGCTAGCTGTTAGGTCTTTGATAAGCAATCCACAATGAATATAGCCATAGAGGCTAGGGACCTGGCAGATAATTGGATCACTCTAGAAAAGGAAAATAGAATAGGCAGTTCTGTCTATAGATAGGTGGCACAGAAATGAGAGGATCAAATGGGGAGTGTACAAGTGGGTTCCCTAGTAAGGGGAACAGGGATTGTCTCTGATATGAACTCAGTGGCTGACTCCCCTGAGGGGGGAGCAGCTTTGCCAGACCACAGAGGAGAACAATGCAGCCAGTCCTGATGACACCTGATAAGCTAGGGTCAGATGGAAGGGGAGGAGGACCTCCCCTATCAGTGGACTTGGAGAGGGACAGGGAGGAGATGAGGGAAGGAGCTTGGGATTGGGAGGGAATGAAGGAGTGGGCTACAGCTGGGATACAATGTGAATAAACTGTAATTAATATGAAAAATAAAAATTTAATTTAAAAAGAGTATAAAGGAGGAAATAGAGAATACGACAGCTAAAAGTAAGGGCCATTTGTGGGCTCTTATAGAAACCTGATGCAGTAGAAGCTTCCTAAAATATATACATATAAAGGTGATCTAAATGGAATCATCCAGTAACAGGGGAAACAGACCCCAACTAGACATCTCTCTTCACCAAATGAAGCCTCCAGTTCCAGAATGGGTTTCAGCTAATCAAGTTGTTGGCCAAAAGGCCCAATGGGAAACCCCAAAAAACCTAGGCTATTTTCAAGGATACTGGTTGCTCTCCACAAATTGAAGGCAAGGCCCTTTTTCTATGGACAACACTCAATGAACACAGAGATGTTGATCTGATGCCTACCTGGAGCCTTCACTTATACTGGCTAGTGGTCATGGTGTTAGAAGGTACTCTGTATGCTAACATAAGAGAAAGGTAAACACCAATCAAATTACAAATCCTTCAATGTACAGTGATGACATGCCTACAAGATTAACTTTTGCAATAGTCACATATATCTTTCTTAAATAGCAAAGACTTGCTCAATTCCTGCCTAAAAATCTTCTTTCTTTCTTGTACTTAGTAGAACCAATAAGAATATAGTGTGCATCCTTCCCTAGCCAATAATATACACTATCTCGCTTATATTTAGTCTACTACCAGGTTCCTAATACTGAAATCTTATAGTCAAGGCATTTATGAAAGCCTTTTATTTTGCTACTACTAAATGATTTCAACTCCAAACTGCCTTTACATGTATACAAAAAACACGAATATATATTTTGTTAGAACAAATTGAAAATTATTTTTTCTTGACTTCATTTTCAGAATGGTTTTACATAATAAATATATATTGATATATTATATACATACATATAATGTAAACATGTATCTTTCACAAATATTTGAAATATCTCTATCATGCTGAGACCCATAACCAAACCTTTGGCAGAGTGTAGGGAATCATATGAACGAATGAAGAATTAGTATAGCTTAGAGGGGACAGGTCGCCCCACAATGTCCAAACATATCTGAGCACAGGACTCTTCTATGAGACTATTTATCCAACCAAGGACCATGCATGGATATAACCTACCTCCCCTGCTCAGACATAGCCCATGGTAGCTCAGTATCCAAGTGGGTTCCCTAGTAAGGGGGACAGGAATTGTTTCTGACATGAACTCATGAGCTTCCCCTCCCCCCTGAGGGAGGAACAGCCTTGCTAAGCCACAGATAAGGTCATTGCAACCATCCTGAAGATACCTGATAAGCTAGAGCCAGATGAAAGGAGAGGAGGACACCCCCTCTCAGTGGACTCAGAAGGGGGCAGGGAGGAGATGAAGGAGGGAGGGAAGGATTAGGAGTGAAAGAGGGAGAAGGCTACATCTGGGATACAAGTGAATGTATAAAATTATTTAAAATTAAAAAAAAGTAAAAAACAAAAGAAAACAAAAAAATGAAGACTACTCGATCCAACAACAAGCTGGGAGTGAAAATAAGATATATGTATATATCTATATATACAACATTGTGCTTTTGCAACAATACACATACAGGAATTTCTACATAAAAAAAATTCTAAGAAAGGAAGAAGAATGTAGGGAGAACAATTGTGTGACAATACAAAGGAGCACTTTTCCATAGTGTTTGTTTTTAAAAGTTGTCTTTCAAGTAAGAATATTATTTTATGAAGCAAATATATAATTAGTAAATCTCTAAGTTCAGACTAATTATTTATGCTTTTATTTGAAAATTAATACCCTTACTCCAATTCAGCTGCAGAGAAGTGCAAAATGTCAGAAAAGCAAGCAGATTTTATGTCAGTGAGCAGAGGCCGATCTTTGAGCTGATACTGTTTGTTCAGACTGGCCGGGACTAGATGGTCTTGTCTGAGTTTGGGGTGGGATCAAGGAGGTTCCTGGTAGGCAACAACTCACCTTCAGGCCTTTGTTCACCTGCAAAGTCCTTCTGCTTAAGACATTGTCACTAGCACTACCATTTTGGACGGCTGCTTTGGTCCTAACAGTTACTTTGAGATTTGCCTATGTTGTAGGCATGAGCAGTTTCTTCATTCCCCTCTGTTTGTAAATCGTGTTTTACTATTCTCTTTCAGCCCTGGAGAGACACTGGATTGCTTCCAACTCAAGAATATTACACACACACACACACACACACAAACACAAACACACACACAAAAGCTGCATTGAATATTTGTGTATCTGCATGTAATGTGTTTGCATACAAGAGCTTTCTTTGGCAAACACGTTGAATAGAATGGTGGGGTCCAATGATAGGCTATTACAATTTGAACTACTGCTACGGTGCTACAAAGATAACCCAGAGGCCAAGAGCATTGGTAGCACCTACACAGCCAGCTTTCTCATAAACTCTTCTTATCAAGTCATTCCCAATTTAAAAATACCATCTTTATTTACTTGTGTGTATGTGTGTGGCATGAATATGCCATAACACACGTGAGCAGAACAGGGGACAGATTGTGGGAATTGAGCCTCTCCTTCCACCTCCATAATGAGGTCCCAGACACCAAATTCAGGTCTTGGTGGCAACTGCCTTTACCCAGGGAACAATCTGGCTGGACCACTGCTAATTTTTAAGTCACTCAATTCCACACACTCATCCAATTACCAAGTCATTTTTCTCCATTTATGGACACTTTTGTTTGTTTGTTTGATGTTTGTTTTTTTGTGTGTGCTAGGGTCTCTTATGTCCCAGGCTGGCCTCAAACTTCTGTGATTTTTGCTTGTTTTGGAAACAGGGTCTTCCTGTGTAGACCTGGCTGTCCTGGAACTGTCCTCAGTTTCTGGT
Source organism: Psammomys obesus (assembly GCF_907164565.1). Classification (NCBI taxonomy): domain Eukaryota; kingdom Metazoa; phylum Chordata; class Mammalia; order Rodentia; family Muridae; genus Psammomys; species Psammomys obesus. The sequence goes on along the minus strand of NW_026596427.1, from coordinate 4,334,610 downwards.
ACCGGGCAGCCTTGAACTTTTGCCTCTACCTCTCAGTCTCTACTGAAATTACAAGATTCATTGAAACACCCAGTTTTATGTAGGTCTGGGAGTCAAATCCAAGTCTTCCTGAGTACCAGGCAAGCACCTCACCAACTAAGCCACGCGCTACAGCCCCAGGAAGTTACTTCTTACAAGCTGTGTAGCTGGCTCTTTCATTCCTCTCCACTTATCTCCCCTAAGCATGCTGGAATGGAACTCAGCATCCTGCTCAGGCCAGGAAAGCATGTTGCCATTGACCTATATCCCAGCACCTTTTACTTTTGAGACAAAGTCTCACTAAGTTTCTAGGAACTTATCTTCCTACCCCAGTCTCCCAAGGAGATATGATTACAGGCCTACATTACTAGGCTTGGCTTTCTCTCCCTTTCTTTTGAACAGAAACTGAATTTAAATGATTTATTTTTATTTTTATGTGTGTTGGTGTTTTGCATGCATGTATGTCTGTATGAAGATGTTGGACTCCTGGGACAGGAGTTTTAATTGTGAGCCTTGTGGGTGGTGCTAGGAATTGAACCTGGTCCTCCAGAATAGCAATCGGTGCTCTTCACCACTAAGCTATCTCTCCAGCCCCAGAAACCGAATTTTAATTATTACTGTAGCAACGGGTCTGTTTTAGTCAGGGTTCTCTTGCTGTGAGGGAACACCATGACCACAGCAACTGTTATAACGTAGAGCATTTGATTGAGTCTTACACTCTCAGAGGTTCAGTCCACTGTCATGCACAGCAGCAGGCAGACGTGATGCTGAAGAAGGAGCTAAGGGTTGTACAGCCAGATCCACAGGCAGCAGGAAAAGAGGGTCTTTGGGCTTCTGAAACCTCAAAGCCCATCTCCAGTGACACACTTCTTCCAACAAGATCACTCTTTTTGATTAAATGCACTCCTTGGTGTCCAAGCATTCAAATACATGAGCCAATAGGGCCATTCCTATTCAAACCACCACAGGATCTAGCCCAAAGCGCTGCATTTCCCAGTGCCCTTGTATCTTAGAGTGGCCCTGTGGCCTGTGGCGTTGCAGGTGGAGTCAGTTGGAGACATGCAGAGAAGTCCCGTTTTCCTCATGAGGTACTAGACTTTTCTCCCGGGCGTTTCTCCCTTTTCCGACCTGAGGCCCAGCAGCCATTCTACATTCACAATAGTTCATACTGAGGATGACAGAACAGAAAGCAGGACTTGGGGATGTCATGGAGCCAATGTTCTGTCTGATTTAACAGCCCTATAGGAAAGGTACCGTGGTACTCCATCATATGTCCCAAACAGAATCACCTCCACCTCTTTATTTTATTTTATTTTATTTTATTTTATTTTATTTTATTTTTTAGCTCCAAAAGTGATTTATTTTGCCAGTGGCCTTGAACCCCAAGAACCCTATATAGCTTCATGCTATTTTTTTTTATTAATTACACTTTATTCATTTTGTATCCCCCCATAAGCCTCTCCCTCCTCCTCTCCCGATCCCACCCTCCCTCCCCTTTCTGCATGCATGTCACTCCCCAAGTCCACTGATAGGGGAAGTTCTCCTCTTCTTTCTGATCTTAGTCTATCAGTTCTCATCAAAAGTGGCTGCATTGTCCTCTACTGTGGACTGGTAAGGCTGCTCCCCCCTCAGGGGGAAGTGATCAACGAGCAGGCCAATCATATTATGTCAGAGGCAGTCCCTCTTCCCATTACTATGTAACCCACTTGGACACTGAACTGCCATGGGCTACACCTGTGCAGGGGTTCCAGGTCATTTCCACGAATAGTCCTTGGTTGGAGTATGATTTTCTGGGAAGTTCCCTGTGTTCAAATTATTTTGTTCTGTTGCTCTCCTTGTGGAGTTCCTGTCCCCTCCAGCTCTTACTATTTCCCACTTCTTACATAAAATTCCATTCACTCTGCCCATCAGTTGGCCATCAGGCTCAGCATCTGCTTTGACAGTCTATACTGCAGAAGCTTTCAGAGGCCCTCTGTGGCAGGTTCCAAGGTTGTTTCCTGTTTTCTTCTCGTAAAGAATTAGAGGAAGATAAAACCAAACAGATCATGGCTACACCTCCACCTCTTTTGCCTGCTCCTTCCACAGTGTGGGAATCTGACAGAGCACTAGGTACATGCTCCTCCCCTGACCCTCTCCCCCTATCCAGACGCAGTTTCTTTTTTTTTCTTTTTTAAAAAAATTATGTATTTTTTATTCATTACAGTTTATTCATTTTGTATTCCAGCTGTACCCCATCCCCTTCTTTTTTTTTAATTATACTTTATTTACTTTGTATCCCCCCTCTAGTTTCCTTCCTCCTCCCCTCCCAATCCCTCCCTTCATCCTCATTCTCCACACACTCCCCTCCCCAAGTCCACTGTTAAGGGAGGATTTCTTTCTTTTCCTTCTGATCCTAGTCTGTTAGGTCTCATTAGGAGTGGCTGCCTTGTATTCCTCTGTGGCCTGGTAAGGCTGCTCCCCCCTCAGGGGGAGGTGATCAAAGAGAAGGCCAATAAGTTCAAGTCAGAAGCAGTCCCTGTTCCCATTACTATGGAACCCTTTTGGACACTGAACTGCCACGGGCTACGTCTGTGCAGAGATTTTAGGTTATCTCCATGCATGGTACTTGGTTGCAGTATGAGTCTCTAGAAAGATCCCTGTGCTCAAATTTTTTGGTTCTGTTGCTCTCCTTGTGGACCTCCTGTCCTCTCCAGCTCTTACTATTATTTCCCACTTCTTTCATAAATTTCCCTGCATTCTGCCCAAAGTTTTGCCATAAGTCTCAACATCTGCTTTGATAGTCTAGAGGGCAGAGTTTTTCAGAGGCCTTCTGTGGGAGGCTCCTAACTTGTTTCCTGTTTTCTTCTTCTTCTGGTGTCCACCCTATTTGCCTTTGGGAGTGGGGATTGAGCATTTTAGCCAGAGTCCTCTCTCTTGATTAGTTTATTTAGGAGTACAGATTTTAGTGGGTTTATCCTATCCTATATGTCTATATGAGTAACTATATACCGTGTGTGTCTTTCTGCTTCTGGGACAACTCACTCAGGATGATCCTTTCCAGGTCCCACCATTTACCTGCAAATTTCATGATTTCCTTGTTTTTAATTGCTGAGTAGTATTCCATTGCGTAGATGTACCACAATTTCTGTATCCATTCTTCAGTTGAGGGGCATCTGGGTTGTTTCCAGCTCCTGGCTATTACAAATACAGCTGCTACAAACATGGTTGAGCAAATGTCTGTATTGTGTACTTGAGCCTCTTTTGGATATATGCCTAGGAGTGGTATAGCTGGATCTGATGGACACCTGATCTTTCACAAAGATGCCAAAACCATACAATGGAAAAAAGGTAGCATCTTCAACAAATAGTGCTGGTCTAACTGGATGTCTACATGTAGAAAACTGCAAATAGATCCATACTTATAACCTTGCACAAAACTAAAGTCTAAGAGGATCAAAGACCTCAACATAAAACCAGACACACTAAATCGCTTAGAAGAAAAAGTGGGGAAGACCCATGAACTCATTGATACAAGAGACAACTTCCTGAACAGAACACCAACAGCAAGGTTCTAAGAGCAACAATCAATAAATGGAACCTCATGAAACTGAAAAGCTTCTTTAAAGCAAAGGACACTGTCATCAAAACAAAATGACTGCCTACAGATTGGGAAAGAATCTTCACCAACCCTTTATCTGACAGAGCGCTAATATCCAGTATACATAAAGAACTAAAGAAGCTGAAAAGCAGCAAACCAAGTAATCCAATTAAAAAATGGGGAACGGAGCTAAACAGAGAATTCTTGACAGAGGAATATCGAATGGCAGAGAATCACTTAAAGAAATGCTCAACCTTATTAGCCATCAGGGAAACGCAAATCAAAACGACCCCGAGATTTCCCTTTACACCCATCAAAATGGCCAAGATGAAAAACTCAAGTGACAATACTTTTTGGAGAGGTTGTGGAGAAAGGGGAACCCTCCTCCACTGCTGGTGGGAATGTAAACTTGTACAACCACTCCGAAAATCAATTTGGCGCTTTCTCAGACAAATAGGAATAGCGCTTCCTTAAGATCCAGCCATACCACTCCTAGGCATATATCCAAAAGAGGCTCAAGTACACAATAAAGACATTTATTCAACCATGTTTGTAGCAGCCTTATTTGTAATAGCCAGAATAGCTGTAAACAACCCAGATGCCCCTCAACTGAAGAAAGGGTGCAGAAATTGTGGTACATCTACCCAATGGAGCATTATTCTACAATGAAAAATAAGGAAATCATGAAATTTGCAGGTAAATGGTGGGACCTAGAAAGGATCATCTTGAGTGTGCTGTCCCAGAAGCAGAAAGACACACACAGTATATACTCACTCATATAGACATATAACATAGGGTAAGCCTACTAAAATCTGTACATCTAAAGAAACTAATCAAGAGAGAGGAACCTGACTAAAATGCTCAATCCCTATCCCAAAAGGCAAATAGGATGGACATCAGAAGAATAAAATAGGAAACAACCTAGGAACCTGCCACAGAGGGCCTCTGAAAGCCTCTGCCCTTCAGACTATCAAAGCAGATGCTGAGACTTATGGTCAACTGTTGGGCAGAGTGCATGGAATCTTATGTAAGAAGTGGGAATTAGTAAGATCTGGAGAAGACAGGAACCCCACAAGAAGAGGAACAGAACCAGAAAATTTGAACACAGGGGTCTTCCCAGAGACTCATACTCCAACCAAGTACCAGGCATGGAGATAACCTAGAACCCCTGCACAGATGTAGAGCATGGCAGTTGAGTGTCCTAGAGGGTTACATATAATGGGAAGAGGGACTGCCTCTGACATAATCTGATTGGCCTGCTCTTTGATCACCTCCCCCTGAGGGGAGAGCAGCCTTACCAGGCCACAGAAGATGACAATGCAGCCACTCCTGATTGCTACACCCACTCCAGCGCCGTCAGTGTAACATATCAATAGATTGTGCTACTAGATGGGAGATACGTTTTCTTCGGGAATATGCTCCGTGGAGGTCACTGGCAATATGTGTTTCCTCCACCACCTAAGCCAAAAAGATGTATTTGTATTCTGAGATTTCTATGCTTTCCTGGTTGCGGGATTGGATTAATGAGCCTTTTGATCTTTCTCTATGATTCTTGGAACAGCACAATTAACTATTCAAGGAAATATATCTTTGGTAGATTAAAAGCTTTATTATTTATTTATTATTAAAAGTTTTTACAAGAATAGAATGGAAGAAAAATAATCTTAAGAGAAGTAATGAATCAGATTCATTATCAGGAAGCATTACAAGAATAGAAAAAGAAATATTGGACTCTCTTTAGGGAAAAAGAGCATGGGAAAGTACGCTTGCTTGAGCCTGTTCCCCTTGGCGTCTTATCTCTAAGGAGGATCATAAATTTTTAGCAAGACATATGGGAGGATGGTTAGCAAACGTGTATTTAGATTTTGAGGCAGAGAAAGATTTTGGCAGGTATCTGACTTAGCGCCTAACTTTCCTCTTCACTGGTTAGCAATAATGAAACTGCAGTTTGAGGTTTTTTTCCTTTGTCTGCTTTGATCAAAAGCTTTCAGGCCAAGATTTCTTGTGGGCACTGCCCTATGTTAAAATATAAACTTTGTATTCTTTGTAAAAGTCTACATGATCTTGGAAGTATGCCAACTTTAAGGTATTTCCTCATGTAATCATCAAATTATTAGCTTGTCTTCAGTAAAATTGCAGCAGAATCAAAGCTATCTCGGTTTCATCTCTGACTGTCATTCGCCGAAACTGTGCCTTCCTGATATCTAAACCTCTGATTTTCCCACGGTTTTGGGACACAGCTGGGTCGGTCTGTGGCACCTGATGTGATCTGGTAGACTAAGATCAGAAGGAAGGAGAGGAGGACCTCCCCTATCAGTGAACTTGGGGAAGGGCATGCTTGAAGAAGGGGGAGGGAGGGTGGGACCGTAAGGGGAAGAGGGAAGGGCTTTTGGGGGGATACAAAGTGAATAAAGTGTAATTAATAAAAAAAATTCAGCTTTTGTCTGATCATTTGAAAAATAAATTCTTAAAATCATATTGTTGTTCAATTTATCTAATTTATTGTTTTTGTTACACATGAAATTTCCACTGAGAAGTAAAATTCAGAGAAAATGTATTTAGAGATTTAACTGTTTGAAATTAAGCAACTAGCTAAATATAGATACTAATTTTAATTTCTTACCTATAGATATTCTTACAGAATCGCTGTAAGATCTGTAAGTAGAAGTCTGTTCATTTCTTTCTTTCTTTCTTTCTTTCTTTCTTTCTTTCTTTCTTTCTTT
>NW_026596427.1:4258016-4328282 GCF_907164565.1 Psammomys obesus | reverse complement strand
TTTCTTTCTTTCTTTCTTTCTTTCTTTCTTTCTTTCTTTCTTTCTTTCTTTTTTTTTTTCTTTGAGGTGTTATGCATTTTCTTCAGGTCTTTGCTTTATTGCCTTGGCTTTGCTCTCCATCAAGTGTGGGATAAATGTGGCATAGTGGGAATATTTTGTTTGAATACTGGCTTTAGGGTAAAGTTTTTAATATTGAAGAACTAATTTTAGTTTTTGCTATAGTTTTCTGATTTTTGAAAAATCTAAGTGTATGTTAAATTTAATACATAGATATATTTAATAAAAGTAACATAGTTTTTATCATGTATTTTCTGAAGATAAAGATATGCGTCCATATGTTAAACCAGGAAGAATTTCGTCTTGGATGAAATTTACTGTTTTCATGAATTATTGCTATTGAAAGTGTCTTTGGGATCCAAAGTTGCAAGTGTAAGATTTGTTTTCTCTCACTTTTCAGTATGCATAAGAGTAATTGAGTTTCCTTTATCAAAATGTGCAAAACATTTGCAGTTTAAATTCTAAGAATAGCTTACTCTTGTTGTAACATTAACATTCAAATAAGTTAAATATACCAGTAAGTTCTTACTTTGATTTATTATATACTTCTTTATACAATAAAAGTGTCTGAAACTTGACCAATAAAACAAAGATAATCCAAAAATATTAAACGGTAACTATGTTTTCATTTAATCTTACTGAAATAATAAAAAAGATCAAATTCTCTGGCAATTTTTCTTGTGACCTCTAATTTAATGACCTCACTAAGTAGAATTCAACTTTGTATAAATCATTCTGAAATAAATTAAATATTTCTCCAAAAATATATTCTATACATTTAAAAATGTCTTTTGTTTATAATGTTGTTCTAGTACTGGCTTTAATTAAAATGTCTTTATTTATGATACTGTGCTAAAATAAAACCACACAAAATAAAACTTTATGACAGGCTGTCATAACACTTGTGTGACCCTTATTTGTTGTAACAAATACATGTTCACTTTGTCCAATATTTCTAAAAAAAAAACCACAGATACAGATCCTTTCACAGTAGTAGCTGTAGTCAAACAAATATATATTATTTACAAAAATAACTCAAATATATCATTGAATAAAATGAATGTAATTTATATTGCTATTGACTATGCTTCAATAATACATACTTAGATTACTAGAGATCCGTGTGCATAATATAAAGGTAGCATGTTCTATTAAAATTATTTTACATTTTTACATCTAAAACACTTAGATAAATGTTTGACAGATTCTGTTCGATGTAGTCATAGACGGGCAACTACTGTGAGAAAGGGCAGAAAAATGTTTACTATTGCTTAATGATACTAAAACAATTTCAAACAAGAGCAAAATTTCATCTTCCCCAAAGTCTGATACAATGAATTTAAAAAGTGTCATCTTGATTTTTAAATTGCACAAAATATTAGGAATTTTAACACTAATTGCCACCAGTAGTTATTATACTTTGTCATTTATTTATATAATATAATTATATAATTATATAATACTTTAAAGAGTCTACCATTTTCTAATTGTTTAATACCAATATATTACTTATTAAGTATATATAAGTATGTACGCAGTTTTAATCAGTTTTAAGCTGTTATTACTGAACTGGTTCTTTTGTTAACTTTATAGCAATTATTTCACCAAAATATTTTTTCAAAAGCAGAATATGATAATATATGACTATAGTTCTCTCAATATAAAATATTTTGCTCTAAGTAACACAAATATGCCTTCACTATTTTTGAATAAGAGGAGTATTTTTTTTTACAATTTCTATTCTATGTCAACATTACTATAACAAGTACAATAATCAGCTTAGATATTTTTCTTGTAAATAAGGTAAATTTTGTTTGTTTGGTTTTTAGAGACAGGGTTTCTGTGTAGCCTTGGCTGTCCTGGACTTGCTTTTTAGGCCAGGCTACCCTTGAATTCACAGAGATCCACCTACCTCTGCTTCCTTGGGTGCTGCGATTAAAGATGTGCACCACCATGTCCGGCTAAACTAACTTTTAATGAATTTATGTAATATCTATAAATTTTAAATAAAATTTAATGATTAATAAATGGGAAGTTTTGCTTTTAATATTATCATGTATATTGTTTCTCTGTTGACTAGCTACCCTTTTATTTAAACAAATAAAATAATCGATTTTTTTAATTCATGGAAATCAAACTCAGGGCCTTACACTGCTAAGTAAGGGTTCAAAAATATCCACATTGTAAGCCTACAACAGAAATATTTGAGCAGATCAAGCAGTTTTTGGCATTTTACAAACGACTTCTCTTTTTCATTCCATGAGAGATCTGTTCTGGGTCTTGCATATTATGGGCTGGCATAGTGTTACTGATCTCACCGAGTTGCATCTTCAGCTAATAAATATAACAATAGAAAATCTGATAGACAAAACAGCTATTGAACTCTTACCATTCTCACTACCCACTTCTTTTTGTTTGTGTGTTAACTTTTCTTTATTTGTTTTTCTTCCCCCCTTCCCTAAACAGGGTTTCTCTGTGTAGTCTTGGCTGTCCTGAACTCTTGCTTTGAACTCAAAAGCTATCTGCCTGCCTCTACCTCCCTGAATTCTGGGATTACAGTCATGCGCCACTTTTGAAAATTATATTACTATATTTTTGTGAGAACACTCAGAAAGTTTGTTACAGTTAGATCTACACATGTGATTTTTGGTAAGCTAATTATTTTGATTCTGCTACAAATTTCATGAATACATACACATATATGGAGGTAGAAGTCTTATCACAATCTGTAGTTGACAGCCTCTAACTCCATCATGTAGTTTAAATTTTAATAAATCTCTTTGTAGATCTGTGAAATGGACCCATAGCAAGCATAAGTATAAAAGTTCCTACATTAAATAAAAAAAAATCCTAGAAAACATAGAATCTTATTGGTCATCATAAAATTTCACATGATACTTTTCAATTAAATGTGAAGAGGAAAAATATATCATGAGGACAAAGGTACATTGCATAATTTTTTAAATATATGAAGGTAATACCACACATCAAAAGTTTGCTATTTCAAAAATGTAAGTATAAATGACAAATACATAAGTAGAAGTGTGAAAAACACATATTTATAACAAGAATATAAAAGAGCCATTACTATATTCTAGAGGTGTAAAAAAATCAAATAAAGGTATTTGTATTTATTAAATTTGATATAAAGTAAAATGAAGAAAATTGTCTTACACTACAATTGTCTTAATTACTTGTCTCATTGCTATGATGAAATTATTTTTTCCAGGGCTGAGGCCCGAACCCAGGGCCTTGTGCTTGCTAGGCAAGCTCTCTACCATTGAGCTAAATCCCCAACCCCCAGATCTAAACTACTTAAGGAAGGAAGAGATTATTTTGGTTCAGGATTTAAAAGAATAGTTTATTATGATGGAGAAGACATGGTAGCATAAGTGTGAGGAGGTAAGTGGTCTCAGTGATTCAGCAGTCAGGAAGCAAAATATGATGGACTAATGCTTGCGTTTAGCTAAATTGTTCTTTTTTATACAATTCAGAACTGGTGCAGCCCTGATGCTTGGTGTTTCTTTACATCTTAATTAATATCGTCAAGATAACCTTCATAGGCATGCCCCAAGGCTAACCTAATCTAAATAATCCCTCATACAAATGCCTGGAGGATTACCTCCTGGGTGATTCCAGATCCTGTTAAATCGACATTCAACAGAAGCAATCACATACATTAAAAACCACATATTTGTTAAATGATCATAAAATATTTGCTATTATAATAGGAAATAGTCCTATAATTTGTTTGAATTTCAAATCCTGCTACCTGAAATTTCCATATAATTCATATAGAAATAAATAATACTAAGCATGAACAAAGTTTTCTGGATAACAATTTCAAAAATATTCTTTTTAGGTCTCAAGAAACTCCTTTCACCAAATTCTGGCATTTAGACAAAAGCCTGTGTTCCTTCAGGAACTTAAGAAAATAGTTCTTTCTTACTTGCTAGAAGGAATCATTCTCCTAATCTCTGGTTAAAGGGATTTAAGGCCCTTCCTGTGGTTGGCCCTGCAGTAGCTATTAGCATATCAGTGTCAATATTAACCTTTATGCTCCCTCAGTCTCTACTCACTTGTACCTCTGATGTCATCCAGCCTGGCATAAACTGCCTCCTATTCTAAACCTCTCCATCCCCAGAGATTTCCTTCTCTTTTCTCCTATATAACCCAGACATTTTGCCTATGCACTCTCTTGGCTTCATGAGTCCTAGTCCCTCTCCTGCCTTTTCTCCTTTCTCTCTTTCTCTTCCTCTCTCAAGCTCCCTACTCATCTCATCTCATCTCATCTCATGGTCCAGTTCATTCTGGTGGCTATGTTTAGTCTGGACCCTCCAGATGCTTCTGTCTGTGATCTTTCTCATATCTACAATAAAAACCTCCTCAAATATACCTAGCATCACTCATATTTACATTTTTATTTGATTCTTCCAATGTTTAATAAGAACCACATGAACTTTACATCAAAGTGGCAAAATAAATGGCCATTTTTCTATATTCATTAGGACATGCATTTTCTTCTCCTGAAAATGGGACAATATCAATTCTGTCTTATTGTTTATAGTTCTCTATTGGTCACACTAATAGTGTGCAGTAAACATTTTATTTCCTCAGATGAGGGGATGAGATGAGAGCCTTATGCAAGGTTTATGAATACATGATTTGGGCTAATTCCAGAGCAGTTTTTTTTTAATCTAACTATCCAGGCCTAGGTCTGGAAGCATCTGGCCTCAGTTCAGTCTAATCTTCCCCAAGCTGGACCTTGAAGGCTTCAGCTTCCAGCTTCTGTCTGCTAGAATATTTTGAGTCTCCAAGACTTACTGCTGAATAAACAAACAATCTTTAGTTCTTTCTGAACTCTGGCTAGTTCAACTCAGCTGTTCTTACTCAATAGTCTTTTTAGAGCTGACTTATTGAAACTGTCTTCCTTCTATCTCTGACTGAATTTTTCTGCTTGTAAAAGGAGCCTCTGTAGTCCATGAACTGAACTGCATGGACTACACTGACCTGTAATGTACTCCTGAACTCTCCATGAACTCCCTGTATATTTGTACTGTACTCTACTCCTCCTGTATAGTACTGTCTGTGTAACTCTCTCTGCTTATCTATTTGTCTCTTTCTCTATTTGTGAGAGTTGTGTGTATAGTAACTCTGACTAATTCTGTCAAATCTTTCCCTGATTCATCACTTCATCTATCCCTCATTTAGAGGTAATTATTTGGGATTAAAGGTGTGTGTTAAAGGCATCTCTATATTGCAACCAGATAGATTAAGGCTGTATACTCAAGGTGTGTCTATATTCCCGCTAGGTCACATAGACCTAGGTCTTTGAAGTACAACATAATAATCAGCACCAATGTGGTTTTCATAGTACTAGGTTGCTATTTGTCAGCATAACCAATGATAAAAATAGTGATCTCTTCAAGTACCTGCTGCTATTAATCACATAGGTTCTGGCAATGAAGTTGTTATAATTATGAAAAGTCACTGTTAATGGATATAAAGATGAGATCGAAACTTTGGCAAGAGAACAACTCATAGAAGTAGAAATATTGCCATTAATCTAGTTAATGGACAGCAGAGATGAGCTGGGATGAGGAGGATACAGGTTAACTTAAATGCTTAAATTAAGTTCCAAATGGAGTTCAAGGATGTAGATTATCATATCTCTATCAGTGAGAAGTAAAGAATAGTAAAATTTCAAATTCAGGAAAGGAGCTAAGAATCACCAGCCACTCATGATATCTAAATGTGTAACACTCCTCAAACCTTTTGTTTGATACATTGAAGATATTTAATATTTATTTATATTATTTTTCATAAAAGATAATATGTTAAATCTAATTTAAAAGAATCATGTTATATAAAAAGTTAAGTACCTTTAATGGAAATTTGCAACTTTTTAATGTTTTAAGAGTTTCTATTTGTATTATTTCAGGTAACAGAAGTATAAAATAATATATTTTTATTGTTATTGTTTTAGGGTTTATGGGTTAATTTGCTTTGAGTACACTAATACAGTAAAAAGATCATTCAGTGTTTTGTCACGTCAAAAATATTTCAGAAAGTTCCTCTATAGCTATGATAATGCTATTTCCAAGTATATGCTATTTAAATAGATATTACTAACTAGTTAGGAAAAATGGTTTGATTTTGTAATCATCATAATTAATAGAAAGAAACTTTATAAAGTCACATATACAATTATTCTAGTATGTATTGTATACAATTAAAAACATATTTTAACTGATTATGAAAATTAACATGAAAAAAGCACTTTCTTCTTCAAGTATCTAATAATAATTTACCAGTCACAAATTGAATCATTCTGTGATTTAAATAATCAATTTGATCAGTTGATTGAGTGAGTGAGTGAGTGAGTGAGTGATTGGAAGTTTCTCTTACAATTCATGCTGGCCTAGATGACCTTGGAATTTTGACCTTCTTGCCTCCTCAGTAGGGATAGCATGTATGTTCCACCTTACCAAGTTTATGTGGTGCTGGGAATAAAATCCAAGACTTTATGCACATTATACAAACATTTCACTAGCTAAACAACCTTCCTAGCACTCAGTTTTATTTTTATTTTTATTTTTGTATGTGTAGTGTACTGATATGGACACCTGTTTTATTTGATTAACACTTAAGTGTAGTTTCCATTGAAGTCACTCTTCAATTATATTGTGCATCTTATTTAGGTCAGCGTATTTTTTTCCTTAATTTGGTATTATTGTATCTATTAACTGAAGCACAAATTAGAATGGAAAAATCATATAAAATAAGACAATGCAACACATTTAATAACCATATTTTCCAAATTGCTCAATATTTTATTTAATATTTACCTATGCATTCTGTAGCTGGTAACTTTATAACAGTGACATTAAAATGTTGGTAATATGCAACACATGGTGAACACTCAAAGTAAGAAATAAATGCATTTAATTGTATTAAGCATTCATTTTATTTCAGTCTCAATAATGTGAAATTATTTGAAATTTCAGAGAAAAATGTACATTTAAAATTGAAATCCATAAATTCAAGTACAGTGAAATTATTATAACATGGAAGTTACTTGATAAATATCTCCTTGGTTAAACCATTTATAAAAAAATCAAGATAAAACATTATAAATATTTCATTAATTATGCACTCACAATTAATAAAAATAATTTATATACAATAATATAACTAATGTATACTTTCTCAAATATCTATCTATGAATATGTATAACTTATTTGTTGCTAAGTTAAAATGTTATAACTAGACTAATTTTGGTGTTCTATTCTCACATTAAAATATCCTTCCTCTACTTATTTAGACATATATGATATTATAAACATAATGAAATCTATACATCTAAAGAAAATAAATAAGAAAGAAAATCCGGAGAAGATGATCAATCCTCACTTAGAAAGACAAACTAGATGGGCAATGGATGTAGGGAAAACAAGTAACAGTACAGGAGCCAACCACAGAGGACCTATGAAAGACGCTATCTAGCAGTGTATCAAGGCAGATACTAAGATTCATAACTAAACCTTCAGCAGAGTGCAAGGAATCATATGAAAGAAGGAGGAGTTAGTATGATGTGGAAAGGATAGGAGCTCCACAAGGACGAAATATATAAGGGCACAGGGGTCTTTTCTGAGACTAATACTCCACCAAGGACCATGTATGGATATAACCTAGAACCTCTGCTCAGATGAAGCCCGTGGTAGCTCAGTAGCCAATTGGTTTCACATAGTAAGGGGAACAGGGACTATTTCTGACAGGAACTCAATGGCAGGCTCTTTGATCTCCCCACCCCCCTAAGGGAGGAACAGTCCTACTAGGCCACAGAGGAAGACTTTGCAGCCAGTCCTGAAGATGCATGATAAAACAGGGTCAGATGAAAGGGGAGGAGGTCCTCCTCTATCAGTGGACTTGGAAAGGGTCAGGGAGGAGATGAGGGAATGAGGGTGAGATTGGGATGGAATGTGGTAGGGAGATACAGCTGGGATGCAAAGCTAATAGACTGTAACTAATATTAAAAATAAATAAAAAATGAAAAAAATATCCTTCCTGGAAAAAGTACTAATGTGTTCATGGCTTATTAAGTAACTGTATATTAAAGAAAGCAGGAACTACAGAGGTAAGTATAACCAACAGAATACAAGAAATGGAAGAAATAATCTCAGGTGTAGAAGATACAATGGAAGAAATCCATGTATCTGTCAAAGAAAATGTTAAATACAAAAAATTCCTGACACAGACAGTCCAAGAAATTCAAGACAATATGAAAAGACAAAAACCTAAGAATAATAGGAATAGAGGAAAAAGAAGACTCCCTTCTCCAAGGCCCAGAAAATATTTTCAACAAAATCATTGAAGAAAATTTCCCCAAGTTAAAGGAGAAGCCAATAAGGATACATGAGGCCTACAGAACACCCAACAAATTTGACCAGAAAAGAAAACCCTCCTGCCACATAATAATCAAAACAGTAAGTATACAGAACAAAGAAAAAATACTAAAAGCTGCAAGGGAAAAAGGCCAAGTAACATATAATGGCAAACCCATTAGAATCACACATGACTTCTCAACAGAAACTATGAAAGCCAGAAGGGCCTGGACAGATATCATGCAGACCCTAAGAGAACACAGATGTCAGCCCAGGCTACTAAACCCTGCAAAACTCTCTCATAGACGGAGAAAACAAGATATTCAATGACAAAAACAAATTTCAACAATACCTACACACAAATCTAGCATTACAGAAGACACTGGAAGGGAAAATAGGACCCAAGAAAATTAGCTTCTGTCAAGAAAACACAGGAAATAATTAACCTTACTACAGTAAAACAAAAAGCAACCAAGCACACAACCTTATGAACACAGCCAACATCAAAATCAAAGGATATAACAGCCACTGGTCATTAATCTGTCTCAACATCAATGGACTCAACTCTCCAGTAAAAAGACACAGATTAACAGAATGGATAGGTAAACAAAACCCAGCAATCTGTTGCATACAAGAAACACACCTAAGGCACAAAGATAGACATTACCTGAGGGTAAAAGGTTGGAAGACGACTTTCCAAGCAAATGGACCCAAGAAACAAGCAGGAGTAGCCATTCTAATATCTGATAAAATAAACTTTCAACCAAAATTAATAAAAAGAGATGAGGAAGGACACTTCATACTCATCAAGGGAAAATTCCACCAGGAAGACATCACAATCCTGAACATCTATGCCCCAAATAGAAGGGCACCCACATTTGTAAAAGAAACATTGATAAAATTTAAACCACGTATAGATCCCCACACATTAATAGTGGCAGACTTCAACACCCCACTCTCAACAAAGGACAGGTCAACAAAAGAGAAATTAAACAAAGAAACAATATCTCTGACAGAGGTCATGAATCAAATGGACCTCACAGACATTTACAGAAGTTTACACCCAAACAGAAAAGAATTTACCTTCTTCTCAGCACCTCATGGAACCTTCTCCAAAGTAGACCATATAGTTGGTCACAGAGCAAGCCTCAACAGATACAAGAAGACTGAAATAATCCCTTGTATCCTGTCTGATCACCATGGAATAAAGCTGGACTTCAACAACAACAGAAATAGCAAAAAGCCTACACACACATGGAAACTGAACAACTTGTTACTAAATGACAGCTGGGTCAGGGAAGAAATAAAGAAAGAAATTAAAGCCTTTCTAGAACTCAATGAAAATGAAGACACAACATACC
This sequence comes from Psammomys obesus, assembly GCF_907164565.1. Classification (NCBI taxonomy): domain Eukaryota; kingdom Metazoa; phylum Chordata; class Mammalia; order Rodentia; family Muridae; genus Psammomys; species Psammomys obesus. The sequence goes on along the minus strand of NW_026596427.1, from coordinate 4,318,479 downwards.
CAAAATTGTGGGACACAATGAAAGCAGTGCTAAGAGGAAAGTTCATAGCACTAAGTGCCTTCAAAAAGAAATTCAAGACAGCTCATTCAAGCAACTTAATGGCCCACTTAAAAACCCTAGAAAACAAAGAAGCAGACACACCAAAAAGGAGTAGATGGCTGGAAATGATCAAACTCAGGGCTGAAATCAATCAATTAGAAACAAATAAAACAATTCAAAGAATCAATGAAACCAAGAGCTGGTTCTTTGAAAAAATCAACAAGATCGACAAACCCTTAACCAAGCTAACTAAAAGGCAGAGAGACACCACCCAAATCAACAAAATCAGAAATGAAAAGGGGGACATAACTACAGACACTGAGGAAATCCAAATAATCATTAGGACTTACTTCAAAAGACTATACTAAACAAAATTTGAAAATCTAAATGAAAAGGACAATTCTCTTGATCTATTTGACTTACCAAACCTGAATCAGGACCAGGTAAATCAATTAAATAGTCCTATATCCCCCAAAGAAATCGAAGCAGTTATCAAAAGTCTCCCATCCAAAAAAAAAGCCCAGGACCAGATGGCTTCAGCACAGAATTCTACCAGACCTTCAAAGAAGAGCTAACTCCAATTCTCTTCAAACTATTCCACAAAATAGAAACAGAAGGAACATTACCAAACTCATTCTATGAAGCCACAATCACCTTGGTACCTAAACCTCACAAAGACTCAACAAAGAAAGAGAATTTCAGGCCAATCTCCCTAATGAACATTGATGCAAAAATACTTAAGAAAATACTTGCAAACCGAATCCAAGAACACATCAAAGATATTATCCACTAAGACCAAGTAGGCTTTATCCCAGGTATGCAAGGGTGGTTCAATATACAGAAATACATCAATGTGATCCACCATATTAACAAACTGAAAGAAAAAAAAAACACATGATAATTTCCCTAGATGCAGAAAAAGCATTTGACAAAATCCAACATCCATTCATGTTTAAAGTACTGGAGAGATCAGGGATACAAGGCACATATCTAAACATAGTAAAGGCGATATACAGCAAGCCTATAGACAACATCCAACTGAACAAAGAGAAACTTAAAGCAATCCCACTGAAATCAGGGACAAGACAAGGCTGCCCTCTCTCTCCATATCTCTTCAACATAGTGCTAAAAGTCCTTGCTAGAGCAATAAGACAGTTGAAGGAGATCAAGGGGATACAGATGGGAAAGGAAGAAGTCAAATTATCACTATTTTCAGATGATAAGATAGTATACATGAGTGACCCCAAAAACTCTATCAGGGAACTCCTACAGCTGATAAACACCTTCAGCAAAGTGGCCAGATACAAAATTAACTCAAAAAAATCAGTAGCACTCCTGTATACAAAAGACAAAAGGGCTGAGAAAGAAATTAGAGAAACAACACCATTCACAATAGCCACAGATGACATAAAGTACCTTGGTGTAACCCTAACCAAGCAAGTCAAAGACTTGTATGAAAAAAATTTCAAGTCTCTGAAGAAAGAATTAGAGGAAGATATTAGAAGATGGAAAGATCTCCCATGCTCATGGCTTGGCAGGATTAACATAGTAAAAATGGCCATCTTACCAAAAGCAATCTACAGATTTAATGCAATTCCCATCAAATTGCCAACACAATTCTTTACAGACCTGGAAAGAAAAATTCTCAACTTCGTATAGAATAACAAGAAACCGAGAATTGCTAAAACAATCCTCTACAATAAAAGATCTTCTGGAGGTATCTCCATCCCTGATCTCAAGCTGTACTATAGAGCAACAGTTATAAAAACTGCATGGTACTGGCATAGAAACAGAATGGTGGATCAATGGAATCAAACAGAAGACCCAGAAATAAACCTACACACTTACTGACACCTGATTTTTGGCAAAGATGCCAAAACCATACAATAGAAAAAAGATAGCATCTTCAACAAATGGTGCTGGTCCAACTGGATGTCTACATGTAGAAAAATGAAAATAGATACATACTTATCACCCTGCACAAAACTGAAGTCCAAGTGGATCAAAGACCTCAACATAAAACCAGACACATTAAATCGGCTGGAAAAAAAAAAAAAGTGGGGAATACCCTAGAACTCATTGGTACAGGAGAAAACTTCCTGAACAGAACACCAACAGCACAGGCTCTAAGAGCAACAATCAATAAATGAGACCTCATGAAATTGAAAAGCTTCTGTAAAGCAAAGGACACTGTCATCAAAACAAAGCGACTGCCTACAGATTGGGAAAGAATCATCACCAACCCTTTATCTGACAGAGGACTCATATCCAATATATATAAAGAACTAAACAAGCTGAAAAGCAACAAACCAAGTAATCCACTTAAAAAATGGGGAACAGAGCTAAAGAGAGAATTTTCTGTAGAGGAATATCGAATGGCAGAGAATCACTTAAAGAAATGCTCAACCTCATTAGCCATTAGGGAAATGCAAATCAAAACAACCCTGAGATTTCACCTTACACCCATCAGAATAGCCAAGATGAAAAACTCAAGGGACAACACATGCTGGAGAGGTTTTGGAGAAAGAAGAACCCTTCTTCACTGCTGGTGAGAATGTAAACTGGTACAACCACTCTGGAAATCAATCTGGCGCTTTCTCAGACAACTAGGAATAGAGCTTCCTCAAGATCCAGCCATACTACTCCTAGGCATATACCCAAAAGAGGCGCAAGCACACAAAAAGGACATTTGCTCAACCATGTTTTTAGCAGCTTTATTTGTAATAGCCAGAAGCTGGAAACAACCCAGATGCCCCTCAACTGAAGAATGGATGCAGAAACTGTGGTATATCTTTACAATGGAGTATTACTCATCAATGAAAAATAAGGAAATCATGAAATTTGCAGGTAAATGGTGGACCTGGAAAGGATCATCCTGAGTGAGCTGTCCCAGAAGCAAAAAGACACGCATGGTATATACTCACTCATATAAACATACAACATAAAATAAACCCACTAAAATCTGTACATCTAAACAAACTAAGCAAAAGAGAGGACCCTAACTAAAATGTTCAATCCCCATCCGGAAAGGCAAAGAGGATGGACATCAGAAGAAAAAGAAAAAAGGAAACAACCTCGAAACCTGCTACAGAGGGCCTCTGAAAGCCAGAAGAAAACAGGAAACATCCTTGAAACCTGCCACAGAGCGCCTCTGAATGCTTCTGCAGTATAGACTGTCAAAGCAGATGCTGAGCCTGATGGCCAACTGATGGGCAGAGTGAATGAAATTTTATGTAAGAAGTGGGAAATAGTAAGAGCTGGAAGGGATGGGAACTCCACAAGCAGAGCAACAGAACAAGATAATTTGAACACAGGGAACTTCCCAGAGACTCATACTCCAACCAAGGACTATTCGTGGAGATAACCTAGAACTTCTGCACAGATGTAGCCCATGGCAGTTCAGTGTCCAAGTGGGTTACATAGTAATGGGAAGAGGGACTGCCTCTGACATAATATGATTGGCCTGCTCGTTGATCACCTCCCCCTGAGGGGGGAGCAGCCTTACCAGGCCATGGTAGAGGACAATGTAGCCAATTTTGATGAGAACTGATAGACTAAGATCAGAAAGGAGAGGAGAACCTTCCCTATCAGTGGACTTGGGGAGTGGCATGCATGCAGAAAGGGGAGAGAGTGTGGGATTGGGAGGGGAGGAGGGAGGGGCTTATGGGGAAATAAAAAATGAATAAAGTGTAATTAATAAAAATTTTTAAAAAGATAACTCTAGCTTCTATGAATAATACCAAATAACTATTTATTTCCCCTTTTCTCATTTTTTAATTTTATTCACTTTATGTCTTTGCATCCCTCCTCCCCTCTCAATCCTACCCACTCTTCCTTCCCATCCCCGCCCCCCCAGTAAAGGAGAGTTCCCTTTCCCATCTACCCTAGCTCATCAAGTTGCATTAGGACTGAACATGTCCTCTTTCCCTGTGGCCTGTCAAGGCAGTCCTGCCAGTGGAAAGTGATTTAAAACCTAGTAAGTGAGTCCATATCTGAATCAATCCCTACTTTTTTTTTCTAGAGGGCACACATGAAGCCTAAGCTGCCCATCTGCTACATCTTTGTAGGTGACCGAGGTCCAGTTCATGCATGGTGCTTGGTTTTTGCTTCAATCTCAGCAAACCCCTCTTGGTTAGTTGGCTCTGTTGGTATTCTTTTGGAGTTTTGTCACCTCCAGGTCCTTTTCTCTTTCCTCGCACTATTCCTCAGGACTCCCTAAGCATCAACCAGTGTTTGGCTGTGAATCACAGCATCTGTTTTGAGGTGCTACTGAGTAGAACCTCTCAGAGGACAACTCTGACAGGCTCTTGTCTGCAAGCTTATCAGAGTATCCTTTATAGTGTCCCTTTGAACGATGGGTAGGTCCTCGGTTGCGTCAGGCATCAGTTGGATATTCCATCAGTATCTGCTCTATCTGTTCTATCTTTCTACCTGCACATCTCATAGGCAGGGTAAATTTTGAATGGAAGGTTTGTGGGTGGGTTGGTGTTCCCTGCCCTTTACTAGAAGACTAGTCTAGTTAGAAGCTCTCCTCTTCAGGCTCCATGGTCTTTGCTACTAGGAGTCTCTGCTTAAATCCCCCTCATATCATCACAGGAACCCTCCTCCATTGCTGGTGGGAATATAAACTTGTACAACCACATTTAAAATCAATCTGAAACTTTCTTAGAAAATTGAGGAGGACTTTGCAGCCAGCCCTGAAGATACCTGATAAAACAGGGTCAGATGAAAGGGGAGGAGGTCCTCCCCTATTAGGGGACTTGGAAAGGGGCAGGGAGGAGACCAGGGAGGGAGTGTGGGGTTGGGGAGGGAATGAGGGAGCGGGATACAGCTGGGACACAGAGTTAACAAAATGTAACTAAAAAGAAAAATAAAATTAAAAAAAAAAGAAAATTGGTAATAACTTTACCTCAAGACCCAGCTATACCACTCCTGCGCATATACCCAAAAGGTGCTACTACAAGGACACTTGCTCTACTGTCTTCAAAGCAGCTTTATTCGTAATAGCCAGAATCTGGAAAGAATCTAGATGTCCCCCAACTGAAGAATGGATAAAAAACTGTGGCACATTTACACAAAGGAATACTACTCCGCTATTAAAATGATTATTTCTTTGATCACACATTTTGGTTAAAAATTTTCTTAACTCTTTTTTATAATAAGATTTATCATTGAAGTATCCCGATAAAATTCTGATAACTCCAATTACAATTTTGGATCAGAACGAATAAAATTTATTTTCAGTAAAAAAATATATGGACACACATATATGAAAGTCATCTGGAATACTCATAAATATTTAAAAAATAAATAACAGTTTGTTGGAGACAAGCCCTGAGAAACTTCTGACCTTTTCTCATTCCCCCCACCCTGCTGCATCTGGTTGACCAACATCCTGCTTGACAGTTGCAGAAATGTGCTAACCCTACCATGACTTCCCAAAATAATTGCAAAGTGTTCCAGGCCCCGGGCCAAGAAGATTCTGTAACTTCCACCCTGCCCCTCCCTGAGTTGAGAAGCTCTAAAATGGGTTTTTCCAACATACCCCTCCCTGAGTAAAAAGGATCCTACATTGTGCTCCTCCCTCGCCCCGCCCCTATCTAAGGTTGGCCTTAAAAGCCTGCTCTGGTTCAATAAAATTTGACTCTTGACAAGTGCACATTTGCTTGAGTCTGTTCTTCTCTCTCGCCTGTTTTTCTTTCAGGCCTGATCCTCTTCGAAGACCCCATGAATTACTAGTCCCGCAGGTGGGTACAACAGTTCAAAAATAAAATTTATTTTTCTGAATAAATAGTAATTTATATATTTGGAATTGAACCAAAATAAAATTTTTCAAAAATATTTATTTATATGTAAATACTATGCTACATTCTACTTTGTCATAGTAGTTAAAATAAAGTAATACATCCTCAAAAACCTTTAATATATATATTTTGAAGAAGTTTATAAAATAGTAGGTTTCAGTATAGCTTTTTCAAACACACTTAATGTGGTGTTAGTTATCTTTCCTTTTATCTGCTCTGTATCCTAATCTTTGAATCCCTCCCCACCTTTCTCTCATATCCCAGAGAGGAGTGGAATGGGGAAGTGGGAAGTAGATATGGGCTACTCTTTTTTATAGACATAATAGTGACAATATTAAGCTTTCATATAATTTAAAAATAAATTTCAAAAAGATTATACAGATAAACTAAAAACTTTTCAGAAGACTTTAACGATGATGATAAATGGTTGTTCTTCTCGGTCCTTCTTTAGTTGTTTGTTTGCAATAGCCAGAGGTTGTTACTCTAACCCAAGTCACACTGTTCCTGTAATCAGATTTTGACATGAGAGAATGATCCTGTTTTATTTCCCAGGTACAGCCAACTCTATTTTTACTTTCTCAGCAATGAAGTCCTATATGAAGTAATTTTTTATTGGTTGTGTTACTATTTATGAAAAAGTTTTCATGTTTTAAAACTTCATGCTGTCACTCTTGTGACAAATAAGATTAAACAAAGATTTTGGTCTAATTGCTTGACTGAACATGATACATTTTAATAATGTTGGAATGATTTTCAAAACAATGTTTGTAATGTCAGGCATGTTGGCACACACCTGAAATTACAGAACTTGAGATATTGAGAAAGAAGAATTCATGAATTTGAGAGAGCCTGGCCTACATAACAGGATACTATCATAAATTATTGAATAAATAACATATATATATATATATATATATATATATTTAACTACAAATAATCAGTGATATTATGAGCAATAATTAGGACCAAATACCCTTCTTTTCATGTTTTAAAAGTAATAAGTACTCTCTATATAACTTAGTGAATAAAAGGTCTAAAATCCTAAGAAAAGGTTTTCCAGCCAAAAGGTTAAATTAGGAAATGAAACCAGATATTACAGGGTCTGGTTTCTGGCTTTTAGTATGTACTATTTCAATAATGTACTGGAATTCATAACACATAATATTCTGTGACTACTACTCTCTTTCCCTGAAAGCGTCTCAGGAGAAAGGTTGCTCATGGCCAACCACTATGAAAATCAACAAAGTGATTTCTATTTTCAGGTGAACAAAATGCTTAACCATGAAGGCATCTGAACAATTCTCATTTTCATTTCGGACAATTATAAAATGTTTTCATGATTTGTCAGTAAAGAGAGTTCAAGGTAGCCAGAACACTTTCTACAGACCAGAGACTGTGTGGCTTTTTGGAGCAGATAGACAGAAAGAAATGCCTCAAGGTTCAGGGGCATGGAGGATCTTGCTAGCTGCATCTGCGGTTGATGGAGATTGTTATAGAGCCTTAAAAGAAGCTCCTGATCTTAAATAGCTCAGAGAAGTAAAGGGGTCTGAGCCCCCTCTACCTATTACCCTTTTCTCTTTCTTACTTAAAGTTTGAGGGTTGTTGGAAAGGAGTTAGAGGCCTAAACACCCCCAAATAAAGTAGAGTTTTAAAAAAGACCTCTACAGGCGGCTTTCCAGTACACTGAGGTGTTTGTGTTAAGTATATCTGTATAGATGTACTTGCATGAATCCATGTGTACAGAAGCAGATATCAGAGGGCAACTTGGGTATTCTCCATCTCTTTCACCCTTATTCTTTGACACATGTTTTCTCACTAAACCCAAACCTTGCCTTTTAAGCTAGCCTGGTGTGCTAGAGAGCTTCCAGAATAAGCCTGTCTTTCAGCTTCCAGAATAAGCATGTCTTTCAGTGTTGGGGCAAAAGCATATGTAACCTTGCACAACTTTGATGTAGGTTAAGGGGACTTGAACTTGGATCCACATGCCTGCAGTGCTAGCTTTCTTATTTATTAAGTAAGCTCTCTAGATCTTGGAATCATTTTTACTAAAGTCAATCACTACTTTATGGTTAACCAAAGTCAAGTGAGAATTTTAATCCTTCTATCTATGCAAATACCCAGTAACATGTAATATCTTTAGTCATCCTTTTCCTTTCATGATACTTTCTAATATTTAACATTTTGTTGCAATATATTTGGTCTCACTACCAAGATATTTCCATATGGGAAAACTATATTTTTAGAAGATGATTGATTACATTTATTTAAATATTGTATGTATGTGTGTGCATATGGACATGTGCTTGTGCATGAGTGCACATACATGTCAAGGCACAACTACAGAGGTCAGAGAATAACTTGAGTGAGATGGTTCACTTTTCCCTTGGCTTCTGGGATTATATCTCAGGTTATCATGCTTGCCAGAACGCACTTATATCATTTGACTCCTATCGCCTGCTCACAAAATCTGTATTATCTATTTTAAATTTTGTTTTCTTAGACTCTAATACATAAGCCTTTACCTGGTGCCATTACTGACTTACTTCCTAAACAAATGAAGTCTGTACAAGGTAAATGGTTTGAAAGCTACAAGATTTGTAATTTGGTTTTCTCCATAATAGTGACCAAAAAGCTGCTGTGTTATCATAAATATCATTATTTTTGATGATTAATTAAAATTAAATACAGTAAAATGGTGACTTACTAATGTTGCAAAAAACTGAATTTCCTTAAATATCCAAAAAATATGTCAGACATGTACAAAATGAAAAAAGTAATCAAAACAAAATTCAAACAGTTTTTCAAATGATCTTTCATTGTCAAAATGTAGTATTAATGTGACTTCTAATGTATGTTATTTGCAGATAAGAACATGCAAAAAGTATGGAGTACTGTGGACATTGTAACATGAATCATTATGAGCATCAACATAAGCTAAAAAGGGGTAAAAAACAAATTATATCATAAAAATAACATATGTAAAAGTCCATTCACAATAGTTCTACCACAAAGATTTGAATGAGAATCTTACCCATTCACCATAGGCTCAGATATTTGAAACAGTTGGATGCCAGTTGGTGATGTTATCTAGGGAGGTTTAGTAGATATAGCTTTGTTGGAGGAAATATGTCAAGCATTACGATTAAAAGCCAAGGTTGGACTTCCTCCAGTTTACTCTTTGTGTTTCATGTTTTCAGTTTAAGAGATGAGCTTTCACTTTACTGCTGTTACTATCATGCCTCCTGCTTATTACTATCCCTCTCTGCCATAATGAACTATTTTCCTTCTGTAAACTTTTTTTTGTTTGAGAATTTAATAAAATTTATTTTGATCATGCTCACTCCTTCCCTACCAAATCCACCCCACTTCCCTACTGACCCAACTTTGTGTCTTTTTTCTTAACTGAATTTTCTTTCTTTTTTTTCTTTAACAATTTATTCATCATATATCCTGATTGAAGCCCCCTCCCTCAACTCCTCCTAGTCCCACCCTCACTCCTTCTTCCTCCCAGCAGTGTTAAGAGAAAAGTTCATAGCACTTAGTGCTTTCATAAAGAAATTAGAAACCTCTCATACAAAGAGCTTAACGGCCTTCTGTAACTTTAAGCCAAAATGAATTCTTTTTTCCTTAAGTTGATGTGGTGTTTTGAATAGGAATGCTCCTTCCCCATAGACTAGTGTTTGAAGGCTTGTCCCATAGTGAGTGGCATTATTAGGAGATATGGCCTTGTTGGAGTAGGAGTGGCTTTGTTAGAGGAAAGGTGTCACTGTGGAGATGGGCTTTGAGGTCTCAGATGCTAAAGCCAGGTCCAGTGAGGCTCACTTTCTTCCTGATGCCTTTGGATCTAGATGTAGAACTCTCAGCTACCTCTCCAGACTCAAGTCTGCATGCATGCAGCCATGCTTCCCTCCACGATGATAATGGACTAAAACTCTAAAGAGTAAGCCACCTCCAATTAAATATTTCCTTACAAGAATTGACATAATCATGTTGTCTCTTCACATCGATAGAAATGCAAAGATAGTTGCCTTCGTCAATTTTATCTTATTTATCATAGCCATAGAAAAGAAAGTAATACGCATACAGATAGAATTATATGAAAGAAGTAAGGCAAAGCATGGTGTTTGAGTCATTTTAGTGGTTTTTATAAAATTTAAGAAATTAATGACACTAACATATTAACCAAAAAAGCACTAACCTACATAGAATGTTCATAATTTGAACCCACAAGTTGTTTGGATATCTGCAAGAGTTCCTTCCTATGACTTGTAGAGAACCAAGAGGCAAGAAACAAATGCATTTCTTTCATCAAGACTGGACAATTTTATTTTATTTTTTAATTCTTTTTTTTTTTGTATTACAGTTTATTCACTTTGTATCCCAGCTGTGGTCCCCACCCTCATTCCTTCCCAATCCCACTTTCCCTCCCTCTTTTCCTCCCATGACCCTCCACTAATAGGGTAGGTCCTCTTCCCCTTCCATTTGACCCTAGCCTATCAGGTTTCATCAGGACTGACTGCACTGTCTTCCACTGTGGCCTGGTACAGCAGCACTCTCAAATTACAAATTAACAATTTATTTTAAGGATTTCTTTTTTAGAAATAAAAGGATCCCTTTTTTCCGTCCTTGTGGTCATCTTAAAGAAGGCCTGATGTAGCAAGATGTATTTTATAAACCTCTGGAGAAGTTTGTAAATGGTCAGTTAAAAACACTGCCTCTGCTATGGATGGTTTCATTCAATCTATGTTCTACAAGTTTTGTATCTTCTAGGTCACATTTATGATTCTAATTAAGTGACTAAGGCCTTCTTGTTGTTGTTTCAAATGCTACTTGATTTCTCATAATAGGTCTACATCTATGTAATACCTTTCTTCAGATTTCACAGCCACAAAATGATTGTGCATCCTGATCTGGGACATCGGTTCATTCAGTAGACCTTTGAACTGAGTAGGTGCATTCAATTCACCCCTAATAGTATCTAGCTGAACCAGCAACTGTTCTTCATCAGCCTGGATGGCATAGCCACTCTTCCTCTGAATTTCCTGTTTGATTAGGACCTGTAAAGTTCTATGGGAGAGAACCAGGATTTTCCTCCTGTACTGTCCTATTTTGGCCATAGTTTAGTCTGGTTCTTTTTCAGTTCACTAATATCTTCACCTGTGTGATATCCAATCTGGTCTAATGTTGCTTCTTCAGTTGATCTTGAACCTTCAGTCTTCGAAGAAATTCTTTGAAACCCACCATTGGTACAGGAATTAATTTTTTAGAATCTGAGTTATCCACCTTGGCCTTTCCCAAATAATAGGACCAACACCAGCAGGAGCATTCTGCAGAGCTGTTTGATCTGAGTAGGAGACAGTTCTGTTCTGGTCATAGAAAGGGTCACCCTAAACTACTGCAGCTGTGTTTTAATATTGGCTTGTTCAAAGTGAGCAAACAGTCTTGTCTCTGGAACTCTTCTCTAGGTGCCATTGGGAGAGCATTCAATAACATAAATGACAACTTCTGTCTGATTATCTGGCAGTGTCTTAATGCCCTCCACGTTGACAGTTAGGGTCTGGTTTCTTCCCAAAACTTTATGCAACAATTCTCCCAACTGCTGTTGTTTGCTTCTAATATCTATTTCTTTTTGTTGAAAACTAAAACCACTAGACCATATTCATGTTCATTGTTGGGCATACAACTAAAACCTATAGCCTTAAATCATAAAAAAAGGATTTTTCTGTGTAAACTCTACTGGAGTAATGTTATTTGTTAAAATGTCCCTTTTCTGTTCCCCCAAAAGCCTCCAGCTAGTTCCACTTGGCCAAAATGGCATCTTTCTCATGCTCCAATAACACTGTAGCAGAAAAAGCACTGGTAGTATTGATCAGCTGGTTACACTGGGTAGGAGCTTGTGTAGGCTGACTGAAGAGACCACCTAAAGTAGTCTGCTATTATGTCTGCTGTGTATTAAATCCTCCAAATCCAAGTGCAGTTCCTAGACAGTGCTTAAACCAGTGCCAGTTCCCGTCAATGTGTCAAAACAAGTACCAAAGAAAAAATTTTGTTCTGATTGCCACTGAGAAGGCCTGTGCTGCCTGTGTTTCTTGGGGCAGAAAAGCTGAATGCAGAGCCTAAGGTTGTGGTTGTTCCAAATCCTACAAAACCACCCACCAATGCCACGGTGGCTGCAGAGGTGCTATGAGTGCCCAAAGGGTCCCCAAAAATGAAAGTCATGACTCAGGAGCAGCCCTTAGCTGGTTGACAAAATTTTTAGTTTTCATTTTTCTCAATCAGCCTCAAAAGGCTTATTTTCATGTTCAGGATTCCATGTAGTAGTGACTGATATAATTGTTTTAATTGTATTTTATTTTCTGGTAGAATTATTATTATTATTATTATTATTATTATTATTATTATTATTACTATTACTATTACTATTACTATTACTATTACTATTACTATTACTATTATTTACAATGTATTCACTTTGTAGCCCAGTTGTAGCCTTCTCCCTCAACTTCTCTTGGTCCTACCCTCCCTCCCTCTTCCTCCCTATCCCTCACCCAGAGTACACTGATAGTGGAAGTCCTCCACCCCTTCTATCTTACCCTATCCTATCAGGTCTCCAGATGGGGTCCTGCAGAGACTTATACTCCAACCAAGGACAATGCATGGAGAGGACCCAGAACTCCTGGTCAGATGTAGCCCATAGCAGCTCAGTATCCAAGTGGGTTTCCTAGTGAAGGGAACAGGGGTTGTCTCTAACATGAACTCAATGGCTGTTTTCTTTTTTTTGATCATCCCCTCCCCCCTGGGGTGCATTCTTGCCAGGCCTCATAGGAAGTATATGCACCCAGTCCTGATGAGACCTGATAGGGTAAGGTCATATGGAAGGGGAGGAGGACCTCCCCTATCAGTGGGACTAGGGGAGAGGCATAGGGGAAGAAGAGGGAGAGTGGGTGGTACTGGGAAGATATGAGGGAGGGGTCCACAGCTGAGATACAAAGTGAATAAATTATAATAAATAATAAATAAAAACTAAAAATAATACATTAAAATGAAAGGAAAAAGAAAGAATAGAAATAAACTATTAACCTGGGACAACCTACAATATAAGTCTAAAATTTAAAGGCTTCATTATATTTAGGGTAAGAAAATAAATTGAGGTGGACTTTTGAAAAGGACATGTAAAAATAGCATAAGAGCTTCTCTGATTTCTTTTTTTTTTAATCTTTTATTTTTTTTATTAATTACACTTTATTCATTTTGTATCCACCCATAAGCCCCTCCCTCCTCCCCTGCCGATCCCACCCTCCCTCCCTTTTCTGCATGCATGCCACTCCCCAAGTCCACTGATAGGGGATCCTGTAATGGGGTTGGGACAAAAGGAGGCAAATGGCTATTGTATTTTTAAAATAAATGAGAATACCCTAATCATGAGTTGCACCATCTAAACTATGGAAGATAAAATGGAAATTTGTGACCAGATATGGTGATGTTCATCTGTAACCTAAGGATCTGAAGCAAAACTCAAGATCTGAAAGCAAGAGAATCATTTTGAAGACAGCAGTCTATATACAAAGTTCTAGGACAGCCAGGATTCCACAGTGAGACTTTGTCTCAAAAAATAGAAGAAACATTTTTTTAAAGGAAATTAATGTTGTAAGTGATTTTGAGAAGGAACTAAATAATGCTACATGCACAAAATTGTAACTTATCTAAATGTTTTGCAAGAAAAAAAATTATGTCTTGATTGCTATAGCAACCTTCTTTATTTAAACATACTATGGTAAAACAGGAGTTTAATTCAAGACATATATCTAATAATAATACAATATTCACTGGATTACTGGAAAATGGCAAAGCTTTTAATTTGTATGAGTAACACACTATTGGTTGAGGTCTGCATAGATAAAAAAGAACCTAGAAGAATTCTAAAATAAATAAAATATAAATGTTATCTTTAAAGTTTCATGAACAAAACTACCTCAAAGTATCTTTTTTTAAAAATCAATTATTTGAAAAATAAATTCTGAATCAAGAAATTTTAAGAGAAAATTAGGGTAAGTTATGATATTCTTGACAAATGATATGAACACAAGAGAAATTTCAAGAACTCAGTAGAAATTTCAGTTTAGATTTTTCAATTGTTTCAATAATTTAGTTAGTGGTCATAAAGAATACAACACCAATAGGGGTGTTTTCTTTCTTTCTTTCTTTCTTTCTTTCTTTCTTTCTTTCTTTCTTTCTTTCTTTCTTTCTTTCTTTCTTTCTTTCTTTCACCAAATAAAAAACAGGTAAGAAAGGTACGAGGCATAGTAATTCTTTTTCCTCTCTTCTGTATATAGCAATAGTATTGTATATTTAACTGGGTATTTAGACATCAGAAAATGATAACTTCACATAAAAGAATAATCTATAAGCTGATTTATCACTAACTTTCTTTCACTAGTAAGACGTGTTAGTAAATAAACACTATTTATGAGCTGTAAAACTCCATTTTATTCCAAATTTCTTCATTTAAAGTTACTATTCACAGAGTTCATCTGTAACAAGTACTCTGTGTAATTATATACTATGAAAAGTGAAATGAAAATTTAAAATAAGGCAATGATAAGGTTATTTTGCAGTTTTAAAAATTATTATTATTATTTTCAATTTATACACTTTATATCCTAGTTGTAGTCCCCTCCTTCATCTCCTCCCTGTTCCATCCTCCCTCTCTCTTCCTCCCCTATCCCTCTCCCCTAGTCAACTGATAGGGAAAATCCTCCTTCCCTACTGTCTGACCCCAGCCTATAATGTCCCATCTGAATTCCCTGGATCCTCTTCCTCTGTAGGCTGGCTAGGTCTCCCCATATGGAGAAGTGATCAAGGAGGAGAGAACCGCGTTCATATCAGAAATTGTTTCTTCTCCCCTAACTAGGGAGCCCACATGGCGACTGAGCTATTGGAGACTGAGCTGTCTATGGGCTACATCTTAAGCTGTTGGTTTAAACATTTCAGACCACATTGCAATATAATTTTTGTTTTCATTTGTTTTTTTCAAGACATGTTTTTGTTTTTGTTTTTTCTTTTCTGTGTAGCCTTAGCTATCCTCGAGTCACGAGTCACACAAAGATCCACTTGCCTCTATCTGCCTGTGTGTTGGGATTGAAGACATGTGTCATCATGCTCAGCTGCTATACAACTATTTTCCTTCTTTCTTTTTAATTTAAATGTTTTCTTAATCTATTCTAATTGTAACCCCCTCCTTCTTCTTATCCCTGTCCCACCCTTCCTTTCTCTCCTCCCCTTCCCTTTCTAGTAGTCCTCAGAAACACATTTCATATTTTTCTTCAATTTTTATTTTCTTCTCAGAGATTTTATTATATCAGGAGACATATTTTTTAAAAACAGAAAAAAATCACCAGTCATGAGTGAAAAATTAAAGAAGAGAGCAAAATAATGATTAGTGAAGAAAAAGGGAAAAAACAGCTTGGAGGAGTTTGTAGAAATTCTATCTCTTTTCCTTTTTCAGTCCAGAGTCTTGACAGTGTTCACAGTGAAATATCAAAGATAAAGTCATTACCAAATATACTCTAAGTTAAAACAATACAACTTAATTTTTTGTTTTACATAAAAGTTAATCTTTTGCTACATTATTCTAGCTTGATTTCTATTGCTGTAATAATGCATTATGACCAAAAAAAATAGGGGAAGAAAGGGTCATTTTTATTTACATTTCCAGATCAAAGTCCATCACTGAGAGAAAGTTAGCTCAGATGCTAAAGAAGGAATTTTAGATAGAAACAATGAAAGAACATTGCTTGCTGTCTCAATCATGGGTCCACAGTTAGCTAGCTACCATAGGTATGCAGGCCAGGTGCACTTGCTAAGAAAATGATGTCACTTTCTTATGTTAATTAAGCAAATATTGGCAATTCCTTATAGCTATATCCACAGGCCACCCTAATAAAGGCCATATTCAACTGAGATTCCTTTCAGGATATGCTCGTGTTTTAATTATTTTTCTATTGTAAAAAGACACCATGACCTAGGCCTAGGCAGCTTATTTTAAAAAGCATCTATTTGGGAGGCATTTCCTCAGTTTCAGAGGGTTAGTCCATGACCATCCTGTTCATAAACATTGCACACAGACATGTATGGTACCTGAGCAGTAGCTGAGAATTTACATCTGAATCTGCAGGCAGGGAGTAGAGAGTAAACTGGGTCTGGTGTGGGCTTTTGAATCTCCAAAGTCCATGTCCAGTGACATACCTCCTCAAACAATGCAATACTCCTTAATCCTTGTTAAACTCTTCCATTAACTGAGAACCCAACATTCAAATATATTAGCCGATGTGGGCCATTCTCATTCAAGCTGCCACAGTCAAGTTGATAATTAATGTTTACTAGGACATCAGAATAAAGCCTATTACCCTAAGAACAATTGCACTGATACTGTTTGGGATGGACCAAGACCACGATTCATATTCACTAGAAAATCTGTTTCTTTCTTAGAGAAGTAAAGTCAGTTGAACTACAATTCATTTGAATTTATAAAGAATAGAGTTGCTTTAGAACTTCTTAGGACTTAGTTTAAGGGTTCGCTCTTAGATGGAGAATGTAGTCATAGTATGACCATAATTTACTCCATACTATTTATAATTACTGATAAAAGAATATGTACTTCCCTTCCAAATAGTAAACATACACACACACTGAACTCCTCACAAACATATATATTTCAAGCATCAAACCTTTTTTTACAAAACTTACCTTAAATTTATACTCCTGAAATTCATAACTCATTTTTAAAAATATGAAAACTTGTATATATTTATAGCAAGATTAAGGTATACTATACTGTGCATATTTAAATAGGCATAATCTGATAAATTTTGAAATATAAAAAAATCTATGAAATCATTAAGTTAATAAGTTTAGGCATTATCCTAGAAGTTTTTTCATTGCCTTAAGTAATTTTGTCCTTAAACTCAAACTCTCATCAAAACAAAGAAGGTATTTCTGTATCCATTCCTCTGTTGATGGACATCTGGGTTGTTTCCACGTTCTGGTTATTACAAATAAAGCTGCTAGAAACATGGTTGAGCAAATGTCCTTGTTGTGTACTTGAGAAAATTTTGGGTATATGCCTAGGAGTGGTATAGCTGGGTCTTGAGGAAGCACTATTTGTAATTGTCTGAGAAAGCGCCATATTGACTTCCAAAGAGCAGTCCTGCTAGGCCACAGAGGAGGACTTTGCAGCCAGTCCTGAAGATACCTGATAAACCAGGGTGAGATGAAAGGGGAGGAGGTCCTCCCCAATCAGTGGACTTGGAAAGGGGCAGGAAGAGATGAGGGAGGGAGAGGAGGAAATGAGGGAGCAGGATACAGCTGGGATATAGAGTTAAAAAATGTAACTAATAATAAAAATAAATAAAAATTAAAAAAAACACTAAAATAAAAGAAAGTATTATATATAGGCTGATCTCCTGGATGAACATAGATACAAAAATTATCAATAAAGACATTCAAATTGATTTTAAGTCACATCAAAAATAACATCCACCATGAACAAGTTGGATTCATCCCAGATGTGTCAGAATATTCAAATACATACAACAATAAATGCAATCAACATAAATTGACTACAAGACAGAAACCACATAATCATTTCATTAGGTTCAGAAAAGGCTTTTGACAAAATCTAGCATTTCTTCATGATAAAAGTACTAGTGAATCTAAAGATATTCTGATGCAATAAAGGCAATAAACAAGTTGCTGATGACCAACATTGTGCTAAATGAAGAGAAACCTCAGACTATTTCCACTGAAATCAGGAACAAGACAAAAATGTCCAATAACTCCTGTTCAATATAGTTCTTGAAGTTATTTTTCTTTTGTCTTTTTAAAATTTCAGTTTATTCACTTTACATCCCAAGGGTCATGCCTCTCTCCCCTCCTCCAGGTCCCTCACTTTCTCTTTCTTCCCCTTTTCTCTCTCCCTTTCTTCCCAGAAAAGGGGATCACATCCTCTGTTCAACCCTCCCCAGCACATGAAGTCACACCAGGACTGAGCATATCCTCATCCTCTGAGGCCAGGCAAGGCAACACCCCCAGGAGGAAGTGATCCAACAGCAGGCAACAGAGTCCATGTTAGAAACAGTGCCTGTCCCAGCCCCTACATTCAACAGGCAAACCACATGAAGACCAAGACACTGATCGACCACATAGATGTAGTGGTCCTAGGTTCAGACCATGTGAGCTCCTTAGCTGATGTCTCAATCAATGTAAGCCCCCATGGGTCTGGGTTAATTGTCTCTATTGATCCTCTCGTGAGTTTCCTGTCTCCTCCAGATCCTTCTATCTTTCCCCCAACACTTACATATTTTGTCACTTGTGTAAAGGAGGGCTATTGATTTTTGAGTTAATTTTTTAATATGTTTATTTATTTTAAAATAATTTTATACATTCACTTGTATCCCAGCTGTAGCCCTCTCCCTCTTTCACTCTCAATCCTCCCCTCTCTCCTTTATCTCCTCCCTGCCCACTTCCGAGTCCACTGATAGAGGAGGTCCTCCTTTCCTTCCATCTGACCCTAGCTTATCAGGTATATTCAGGATAGCTGCAATGTCCTTCTCTGTGGCGTAGTAATGCTGCTCCTCCCTTGGAGGGAGGAGGGAAAGCTCAATGAGCCAGTCATTGAGTTCATATCAGAAACAATTCCTAACCCCCTTACTAGGGAACCCACTTGGATACTGAGCTACCATGGGCTATGTCTGAGCCGGGGTTATAGGTTATATCCATGCATGGCCCTTGTTTGGAAAAACAGTCTCAGAGAAGACCCCTGTGCCTGGATATATTTGGAACTTGTGGGGCTCCTGTCCCCTCTAGGTCATATTAACTCCTCCTCCCTTCATATGATTCCCTTCACTCTGCTCAAGGCTTGGTTATGGGTTTCAGCACCTGCTTTGATACACTGCTGGGTAAAATCTTCAGGTGCCCTCTGTGGTAGGCTCCTGTCCTGTTACTTGTTTTCTCCTACTTGCAATATACATCCCCTTTATCTTTCTAGGTGAGGATTGATCATATTACCCCTGGTCCTCTTACTTGTTTATATACTTTACCTGTACAGATTATAGTATATTTATCCTATCTTATAGGTCTAGTACCCACTTATAAGTGAGTATATACCATGTGTGTCTTTCTGCTCCTGGGATATCTCACTCAGAAAGATTTTTTTCTATATCCCACCATTTGCCTGCAAATTTCATGATTTCCTTGTTTTTAATTGCTGAGTAGCATTCCATTGTATAAAAGTACCACAATTTCTGTATCCATTCCTCAGTTGATGGACACCTGGGTTGTTTCCAGGTTCTGGCTATTACAAATAAAGCTGCTATAAATATGGGGTTGAGAAAATGTCTTTGTTGTGTACTTGAACATCTTTTGGATATATGCCTAGGAGTGGTATAGCTGGATCTTGAGGAAACAGTATACCTGTTTGTGTGAGAAAGTGCCAGATTGATTTCCATAGTGGTTGTACCAGTTGATATTCCCACCAGCAATGGAAGAGAGTTCCCCTTTCTCTGCAACTTCTCCAGCATACATTGTCTCTTGAGTTTTTGATTTTAGCCATTCTGATGGGTGTAAGGTGAAATCTCAGGGTCATTTTGATTTGCATCTCTCTGATGGCTAAGGATGTTGAGCATCTCCTTATGTGTTTCTCTGCCATTCTATATTCTTCTTCAAAAATTCTCTGTTTATCTCCATACCCCATTTTTAATTGGGTTGCTTAAATTATTCCCTTTTAACTTCTTTAGTTCTTTATATATTCTGGATATCAGCCTTCTGTCAGATGTTGGGTTGGTAAGATCCTTTCCCAATCTGTAGGCTGTAGTTTTTTTTTTTTTTTTTTTTTCAGACAACAGTGTACTTTGCTTTACAGAAGCTTTTCAGTTTCATGAGGTCCCATTTATTGATTGTTGCTCTTAGGACCTGTGCTGATGGTGTTCTGTTCAAGAAGTTGTCTCCTGTGCTAATGACTTCTAGGTTCTTCCCCACTTTTCCTTCTAACCGATTTAGAGTATCTGGTTTTATATTGAGGTCTTTGATTCACTTGGACTTTACTGTTATGCAGGGTGATAAATGTGGATGTATTTTAATTTTTCTGCATGTAGACATCCAGTTGTACCAACACCATTTGTTGAAGATGCTGTCTTTTTTTCCATTGAATGGTTTTGGTTTCTTTGGCAAAAATCAGGTGTTCATAGGTGTGTGGGTTTATTTCTGGGTCTTCTATTCAGTTCCATTGATCAACCTTTCTGTTTTTATAACAATACCAGTTTTTATTACTATTGCTCTGTAGTACAGCTTGAGATCAAGGATGGAGCTACCTCCAGAGGATCTATTGTTGTACAGGATTGTTTCGGAAATTCTGGATTTTTTGTTTCTCCATATGAAGTTGAGAATTTTTGTTTCAAGGTCTGTGTTGGTATTTTGATGGGAATTGTATTGAATCTGTATATTGCTTTTGAAAGGATGACCATTTTCTCTATGTTAATCCTACCGATACATGAGCATGGGAGATCTTTCCATCTTCTGGTGTCTTCTAAGATTTCTTTCTTCAGAGACTTGAAGATTTTTTCAAACAGGTCTTTCACCTGCTTGGTTAGAGTCACCCCAAGGTATTTTATGTTATTAGTGTCTATAGTGATGGGTGTTGTTTCCCTGATTTCTTTCTCAGCCCTTTTTTCTTGAGTATACAGGAGGGCTTCTGATTTTGTTGAGTTAATTTTGTATCCAGCCACTTTGCTGAAGGTGTTTATCAGCTGAAGGAGTTCTCTGGTTGAGTTTTTAGGGTCACTGAGGTATACTATCAGATCATCTGTGAATAGTGAAATTTTGACTTCTTCCTTTCCGATTTGTATCCCTTGGATCTCCTTTAGTTTTCTTATTGCTCTAGCTAGGACTTCAAGTACTATGTTGAAGAGATATGGAGAGAGTGGACAGCGTTACCTTTTCCCTGATTTCAGTGGGATTGATTTAAGTTTCTCTCCATTTAGTTTGATGTTGGCTATAGGTTTACTGTATATTGCCTTCACTATGTTTAGGTATGTGCCTTTTATCTCTGATCTCTCCAAGACTTTAAACATGAATCGATGTTGTATTTTGTCAAATGCTTTTTCAGCATCTAAGGAGATGAACATGTGGATTTTCTCCTTCAGGTTGTTTATGTGGTGGATTACATTGATGGATTTCCATATATTGAACCACCCTTTCATGCCTGGGATGCAGCCTACTTGGTCATGGTGGATGATATCTTTTATGTGTTCTTGGATTCGGTTTGCAAGTATTTTTTGAGTATTTTTGCATCAATTTTCATAAGAGAGATACATCTGAAATTCTCTTTTTTGTTGGATCTTTGTGTGGTTTAGGTATCAAGGTGATTGTGGCTTCATAGAATGAGTTTGGTAATGTTCCTTCTGTTTCTATTTTGTGGAATAAATTGAAAAGAATTGGAATTAGCACTTCTTTGAAGGTCTGGTATCTGGTAGAATTCTGCATTGAAACCATCTGGTCCTGGATTTTTTTTTTTTTTTTTTTTTTGAAGGGTGACTGTTGATGACTGCTTCAATTTCCTTAGGGGATATAGGGCTGTTCAATCTTTCTACCTGGTCTTGACTTAATTTTGGAAGATGGACTCTATCAAGAAAATTGTCCATTTCTTTTAGATTTTTGAACTTTGTGGTATATAGGCTTTTGTAGTATGACCTAATGATTGTTTGGATTTCCTTAGTGTCTGTTGTCATGTCACCCTTTTCATTTCTGATTTTGCTGATTTAGATAGTTTCTCCATCCCTTTCAGTTAGTTTGGCTAAGGGTTTGTCTATCTTGTTCCTTTTTTCAAAGAACCAGCTCTTGGTTTCATTGATTCTTTGAATTGTTTTATTTGTTTCTAATTGATTGATTTCAGCCCTGAGTTTGATTATTTTCAGCCGTCTGCTCCTCTTGGGTGTATCTTCTTCTTTTTTTTTTTTTTCCCTAGGGCTTTCACTTGTTACATTAAGTTGTTTGTATGAGATGTTACAAGTTTCTTCTTAAGGTCACTTAGTGTTATGAATTTTCCTCTTAGCTCTGCTTTCATTGTATCCCATAAGTTTGGGCATGTTGTATCTTCATTTTCCTTGAATTCTAGGAAGTCTTTAATTTCATTCTTTATTTCATCCTTAACCCAGCTGTCATTGAGTAGTAAGTTGTTAAGTTTCCATGTGTTTGTAGGTTTTTGCTATTTCCATTGTTGTTGAGGTCCATCTTTAGACCATGGTGGTCAGATAGTATACAGAGGATTATTTCAATCTTCTTTTATCTGCTGAACCTTGCTTTGTGACCAACTATATAGTCTGTTTTGGAGAAAGTTCCATGAGGTGCTGAAAATAATCTATACTCCTTTGAGTTTGGGTGAAAAGTCCTGTAGACATCTATTAGGTCCATTTGAATTATGGCTTTTGCAAGTGCCTTTATTTCCCTCTTTGGCTTCTGTCTAGATGATCTATCCCTTGATGATAGTGGGGTGTTGAAGTCTCCCACTATTAAGGTGTTGAGATCAATGTGTGATTTAAGCTTTAATAATGTTTCTTGTATTTAAGGCATAGATGTTCAGAATTGTGATGTCCTTTTGGTGGATTTTTCCTTTGATGAGAATGTAGTGCCCTCAACATCTTTTTTGATTAGTTTTGGTTGAAAGTCTATTTTATTAGATATTAGGATAGCCACTCCCGCTTGTTTTGTTTTTTTTTTTTGGGGGGGGGTCCATTTGCTTGAAAAACAGTTTTCCAGCCCTTTACTCTGAGGTAGTGTTTATCTTTGTTGTGTAGGTGTGTTTCCAGGATGCAACAGAATGTTGGATCCTGTTTCCACACCCATTCTGTTAGTCTGTGTCTTTTTATTGGAGAGTTGAGGCCAGTGATGTTGATAGATAATAGTGACCATTGAATGTTATTTTCTATTATTGTGGACTTGGTGGTGCTACTGTGATTCATTGCTTGTTTCCTTTTGATTTTTGTTGGGAAATTATATATAACCTATGTTTTCTTGGGTGTAGTTGTTTTCGGTAGATTGGAATTTTCCTTCTAGTATCTTCTGTAGGGCTGGTTTATTGTTCAGATATTGCTTAAATTTAGTTTTGTCATGGAATATTTTGTTTTCTCCATCTTTGTTGATTGAAATCTTTGCAAGGTATAGTAGTCTAGATTGGCAACTGTGGTACCTTAGAGCCTGCATGATATCTCTCCAAGTCCTTCTGGCTTTCATAAGTTCTTGAAGTTCTAACTAATGTATAGAGATAATATAAAGAAATAAAAATTACATAAGTAGGAAAGGAAAAGTCAAACTGTCCTTATTTGAAGATGATATGCCTGTAATACATAAAGGAAATCTGTCCCAAACTCCTATACTTGGTAAACACAATCAGAAATTTAACAGGATACACATTTAATTTAGCAATGTAGCAAGAAACATAAAAATTATTCCTATATGTGTTTAGTCCTGAAGTAGCTTGATATGTTGGGGTGGGCAGGTGGGAGCTCTCCTTCTCTGAGGAATAAGAGGGAAGGAATAAAGAAAACAGGAAGGAAGGGTATAATCAGGAGGAGAAGAGGGAGGGATGTTTAACCCTAATGTAAAATGAATAAATTAAATTTAAATTAAAAAATATTTTCCTATAAACTAATGACAACATATTTAGAAAGATGTTTAAAATTCTTCCTATTTTAAAACTCTTTTAATAGTCTTCTTCTATACTAATAACAAAAATATTTAGAAGGAAATCATATAGAAAACTTTTGAGATATACTGGTTAAGTTTCAAGGTTATATTTTCTGTAATTTCTTTCTGATGTTGTATAGGCTTTTTGCTACAGTTATTTATTTGCTTATTTATTGTTTATTTACATGCTTGTGTTTATGAGTGTGGGTGCATATGTGCCATGGTGGAAGTTAGAGGACAGGTTGCAGGAGTCAATTCTTTCCTTAGACTCTGGTTCCTTGGTATTTAACTCATGTCATCAGGCTTAGCAAAAAGCACATTTCCCTACATAGTCAGCTCACTGGTCATGGTATAAACTTTGGACGAATATGTTAATTCTACTCTGTCAAACCATTCATAAATCATTCTTCACTTTATAATCTATTCTTGTTTCATTTTATAAAATTATTATTTCCCACTATCTGTGGTGGCTTGAATAAGAAGTTTCTCCCAATACCCATATTTGAATGCTTATGAATTGGCACTATTAGGGGTTGTTGCCTTGTTGGAATGTGTCCCTACTGGAGAAAGAATGACACTGAGATTGGCATTTGGGGTTTAAGATGCTCAATGAGGAAATGTAGTAAAGGGTCACAGCATTAAGAAGGTTGAGAACCACTTCTTTAGAGAAACCATATAACACCCTAAAAATAACATATCTTAACAGAGCTTAGACACTAATAAATACCAAATAAAAGTACAATTCTCCAAAGAAACAGATAAAGTAGTTAAAATGTTAACATTTTAAAGTATTTGCCAATATGAAAAAGAAAACTACACAACTATTTGTTTGATTTATTTCTATTTTTTTAAAAAAATTCCTAGTGATAGCAATCAATAATAAAAATACTATGTTCAAGTACAAAATATATTAGGATAATGTTCAATCAGCAGAAGGATAGAATACAGAATTTCTGACTTTAAACCAATCGTATAAACAGTTTTCAATGGATAAGTAAAACATCATAATATATTTTCCAATAATTAAAATAATTGTTTTATTTCCACTTACTATTTTATAAGACAAAAAATAATGTCATTCATAATGATTTCAATGAGCTTGAAAGAAGACTTACAGAAGGATCTTAACAAGCCTATTTGATGCTTTATCTTTTAGCAGTACGTACCTTCTGTTTAAATTTCTTCATCAATTTAATTTTATCTATTTTGTATCTTCTCGAAATTTCTCAACGGTCTAATATACAGTTTTTGAACTATAACAAATAGATCCTGAAGAGAGAGTACAAACCAAGAAAAGTTTTGAACATACCATTGATTTCTGTGGTCAGTACTTTGAAAGCAGAAACATTCTATCAATCCTGTGTTGTGGAAACACGTGATGCAAAGAATAATTTTATAGGAAGCACCACGGCTACAATATGTTACCTCTTTTTTGTATTTATCCTCATTATGGCTTATCTTTCCTATTATCTTTCTTATTGAAAATTTTCTTTAGGGGTGAATTGACTTTTAATAAAAAAATACATAGGATGCATATTCCTATCCATATTCTTCCTGATCAGTGTCAAAGTTTTGTTTCTTAAAAGTGTTTCTTTGGGAATTAGGAGATGTCCCAAGTCTGATGGCCTGAATTCAATTTCTGGATGCCACATGATGGAAGTAGAGAACCAATTCCAACAAATTATCTTCTGACATCTGTGACATGTGGAGAATAAACACATGTGTACACATACACATACATATGCACACACTAAATAAATGTCATCATCCTTTTGAGTCAGAAGCTTCTAATTAAAATCTTTAAAGATATTTTTGAGAAATTTCCTAGGTATACGTAGTTATTCTATAATTAATCTTTAACAGGCATTGAATAATTGTTGATATTATGCAAGCATGACAACAGTGCCTTCAAATATGTCTTTAAGCTTCTCTTTTGTTTGCTATAATAGGGATAACATTTTCCAATTACTTTCAGATAATAATATATTTTACCTATAATGTGTACCCAACCATTTGATAGTATGACATAACATGGTCATACAAAGTTTAAGATAGAGAACTACAAATTAGAATTGCAAAAGTTCTTGGAACAAAACCCTTAATCTTTTAAATAAATTTACTATTTTTGTGATGCTATATGCAGTCTTCAGATTGGACAAGCCTGAAAGATAATATATCCATATCCTTTGCATAATGGATTGTTTAGTGCAATGAACTCCAGAGATGAACCATTGAAATGCTTTATTAGTATAGTTTCATTCTGTTTCAAATAGGAAATTTGTAGGAAAAAAAAACAACACAGATATTATCTCCTTTCTGTTCTCTCACTGTCCCTTCTTCCTTTCCCTTCTTTCTCCTCTGATTTCTGAAAATTTTAAGAGGGAATATTTAGAGTCTAGATTTTTTTTAGAACACTCTGTATTTTGAAGTTGTTCACAATTACTCTCAGACCTGAGCCCATCTCTCATTTAGGCAACTACTTTATTAATATGACTCCTTGTTATTTTCTTACTATTGCTCTTTAATCCCTTATCAACATGATTGTGGAAAACATACTCAAAACCCACTTCTTCAGTAGATCGAAATGCACTTTGCTAGTATTATGACAGTGTTTCTTTATGTTTAATTTCCTACAATTTTTAAAAATCTCAGTAATCAAACATCGAGTAAAATCTGTTTATTCTCAGTAATCAAATCTCAGTAATCAAACTCTGTGCCTCTAAAACTTCAGAGAACGTATTTCAAAAACTCCGATTTCTTTCCTTAAATAAAATGCCTCTCACTAAGCCAGCAATGAAAAGTACCATGCCTCTCCACTCCCACTCTAAGAGGTAAGTATAATTGTGAGATCAGAGTAAGTACCAGAATACTGCTGCCCACATTTCAAAAAGAAAATAGCTTTATTCAACTTCAATTTTAACTCTGCGTACGATGGCAGGTGTAGGCTGTGTCATGCACTCTTTTCTTCTTCATATAGCTTCTTTATGTGACCTACATAAATAGTAAACCAATTCCAAATTCTGAAACCAAGATAAAGACTCACTTTAAGCAGCTTTATGGATAAATATTTTATACTACACTACTATATGGAATTATAATCATTTGATTTTCGACAATTCCATTTCTTTCAGAATTTATGATTCAAATATTGATGTCATGATATCAATGTTCACTTAACCTTTTTTGATTTTGAATATTTTAATGGGAAAATCTCAAGATAATAATGTACAAATTAAAGCAGAGGCTGAGACTCATAGCCAAACTTTGGGCAGAGTACAGATAATCTTATGAAAGAAAGGAGAGATAGAAAGATCTGGAAAGTTTCAGAGCTCAGAGCTGTAAAAAATGAGCCCTAGGGACCCTGAAGAGAATGATATCTGAACCAAGCACAATATATGGAGAGGACCTAAAATCCAGGCTCATATGTAGCCCATAGACTCAATCTCCAAGTAGGGTCCCTAGTAAGGAGACCAGGGGCTGTCTCTGACATGAACTCAGTGAAAGGCTCTCTGATCACTTCCCCCTGGAGGGTGCAGCCTTGCCAATTCACAGAGGAAGACAATACAGCCAGTCCTGATAAGACCTGATAGGCTAGGATCAAATAGAAGGGGAGAAAGACCTCCTCTACTAATGGACTAAGGGCGGGACATAGAGGAAGAAGAGGGAGGGAGAGTGGGATTGAGAGGAGAAGAGGAAAGGTGCCACAGCAGGGATACAAATAGAATGAATTATAATGATAATAATAAAAAAGAAAAAGGTGACATTTTAATTCTGTGTGTCTTGTTTTAGTTTCTTTTTCTATCGTTGGGATAAGGCAGGCATGGTAGTACATGTTTTTAATCCTATCTCTGAAGAGTCATAAGCAGGTAGATGTTTGTGAATCTGAAACCAGCCTGTCCTACATACAGAGTTCCAGGCCGGACAGGGTTATAGAAGGATTGAAAGCTTGTGTTTTTTAAGATTTCATAAGCAACATAAGTGGGAAAGGCTTGATTTTGGGTCAGAGTTCAAGGTACAGTTCACCTTTGTGTGGAAGTCAATTAGCATGAGCCTGAAACAGCTGATCACATCACATTCACAACCAGGAAGGAAAAAAAAATGATGAAACAATGTTGCTTTATAGATCCATTTCTATAGTCAGGAAATGGTGGAGAGATTGTCCTACCTCAATTAATCCAATAATGATAATCCTTCACGATTATGCCCATATTCTTAAAAACTTCAGTGTGATAAAAGAAAAGTACAGCATACTCCTTTCACCATGATGTGTTTTAAGGTTTTCTCTCTTAGTGTATAAATATAAAATAATGCATTGTTGTTTTAATCTGTATTTTAATTAATCCAGAAAGTTTTAGTAATACGAGTACTATGAAATTTATCGTAAGTGGATATTTTTTCTTTCACAGTTCTAGAGCCAAAATTCAACATTATGAGTAAAATCTTGATGTGTTTTTCATTTCTAGAGGGTTGCCTCAGTTTCTGTGCAAAAGGGGAGTTTTCTCTAAAGAGTTTCACATAATGGTTCAATTTAAACATTTTGGTAGAAGAGAAAATATCATTCCTTAAATTTGGTATGTTTCCATTTCCAGCAGTTTAGAGATAAAAAGAACTTCTTGCAGTAAAAACAGGTTGGATGTATTAAAACAGCCATCACATGTAGTATTGTAGAGAAGTGATAGGTATACAATTATTAGCTTTATTATCCAAGAAAAGAATATACTAATTAAATTTACTCTGTGTAAGATGGAATGTCAAAACCTAACCAGAATCTAAAAGTAAACTAGAATAGATAAAATAACTTACAGTGAAACAAAAAGAAACAAATATGAAAGAGCTCAACAGAAGACTGCAAATGATTATCTGATGTACAGCTAGTGACCCACTTCAGAAGTATAAGTTATATAATTTCAAGCTTTGAAAAGGTGGGTATAAATTCTATTTCAAGTTGCCATCCTTAAGTGAGATGCATTCTACGCATATATATATTGATTTTTCTTCTTCCATAGGTTTGTTTTAGTTGTGTTCCAACAGGGCACACAATACATGCATGTTGACTCTGCCAAGAGAACAGAACTTAATAAATTCTGACTTCTTTATTCATTTCAGATTCATCTAGACTGCCAGATTAGTAATTTGAGAGTATTTTCAGTGTTATGAGAGGTTATACTTTACGCCCTTATCCTCTTAGACATGATTATACACTTGCTATTGCTGCTTCTAGAGAGTATTTTTTTAAACTGCTTCTTGGGTGGTAAATATATTTTTGCAATTTTAAATGCAGTTTCTAAAGTTTAAATCAACCTGGAAAAGTTGTGGCTAGTGGAAAAATAAGTAACACTGTATGAAAATACCATGGAAATATTCATAGAAGCCACAAGGATCAGAGTGCACATTATCATCCAAAGCTTCTCCTTTAGCCTTCTCTGTTATACTGTTCTTCACTATTTGGTACACTATGAAAGTCACTGAGGTATTAAATTTACTGGAAGCCTTTGTGTCTAGAGCCTAATCTTTGATGAGGCCAGCATATAAAATGTTTTGGTTAACATGGAGTCATTTCTAACTGTTCTTTTCATATAATAAATAACTTATTTAAATGCCCCTTTAAAATTATATTTAAATGGCAAAAGAATTGCTATTAATCTTGATTTCTTTAAAGTATATTAAAATTATTTCTTTTTTAATTAAATTTTTATTTTTTTATTTTTGGGGGGGTATTTATTTTATTTTACTTAATAATCATCTAATAAACTCACACATGGCAAACAAAAACATCTAAATATGATGACATGTTAGCAGATAAACATAGAGATCTAATTGATTTAAAAGTATCTACATCAGTATCTCTCAACCTTCTTTTTTTTATTAATTACACTTTATTCATTTTGTATCCCCCCATAAGCCCCTCCCTCCTCCCCTGCCGATCCCATCCTCCCTCCCCTTTCTGCATGCATGCCACTCCCCAAGTCCACTGATAGGGGAGGTTCTCCTCTTCTTTCTGATCTTAGTCTATCAGTTCTCATCAAAAGTGGCTGCATTGTCCTCTACTGTGGCCTGGTAAGGCTGCTCCCCCTCAGGGGGAAGTGATCAACGAGCAGGCCAATCATATTATGTCAGAGGCAGTCCCTCTTCCCATTACTATGTAACCCACTTGGACACTGAACTGCCATGGGCTACACCTGTGCAGGGGTTCCAGGTCATCTCCACGAATAGTCCTTGGTTGGAGTATGAGTCTCTGGGAAGTTCCCTGTGTTCAAATTATCTTGTTCTGTTGCTCTGCTTGTGGAGTTCCCGTTCCCTCCAGCTCTTACTATTTCCCACTTCTTACATAAAATTCCATTCACTCTGCCCATCAGTTGGCCATCAGGCTCAGCATCTGCTTTGACAGTCTATACTGCAGAGGCTTTCAGAGGCCCTCTGTGGCAGGTTTCAAGGATGTTTCCTGTTTTCTTCTGGCTTTCAGAGGCCCTCTGTAGCGGGTTCCGAGGTTGTTTCCTATTTTCGTTTTCTTCTGATGTCCATCCTCTTTGCCTTTCAGGATGGGGATTGAACATTTTAGTTAGGGTCCTCTCTTTTGCTTAGTTTGTTTAGATGTACAGATTTTAGTGGGTTTATTCCATATTGTATGTTTATATGACTGAGTATATACCATGCGTGTCTTTTTGCTTCTGGGACAACTCACTCAGGATGATCCTCTCCAGGTCCCACCATTTACCTGCAAATTTCATGATTTCCTTATTTTTCATTGCTGAGTAATACTCCATTGTATAGATGTACCACAGTTTCTGCATCCATTCTTCAGTTGAGGGGCATCTTGGTTGTTTTCAGCTTCTGGCTATTACAAATAAAGCTGCTACAAACATGGTTGAGCAAATGTCCTTTTTGTGTACTTGCGCCTCTTTTGGGTATATGCCTAGGAGTGGTATGGCTGGATCTTGAGGAAGCGCTATTCCTAGTTGTCTGAGAAAGCGCCAGATTGATTTCCAGAGTGGTTGTACCAGTTTACATTCCCACCAGCAGTGGAGAAGGGTTCCCCTTTCTCCACAACCTCTCCAGCATGTGTTGTCCCTTGAGATTTTCATCTAGGCCATTCTGATGGGTGTAAGGTGAAATCTCAGGGTTGTTTTGATTTGCATTTCCCTAATGGCTAATGAGGTTGAGCTCTCTGTAAGTGCTTCTCTGCCATTCGATATTCCTCTGCAGAGAATTCTCTCTTTAGCTCTGTTCCCCATTTTTTAAGTGGATTACTTGGTTTGTTGATTTTCAGCTTGTTTAGTTCTTTATATATATTGGATACGAGTCCTCTGTCAGATAAAGGGTTGGTGATGATTCTTTCCCAATCTGTAGGCAGTCGCTTTGTTTTGATGACGGTGTCCTTTGCTTTACAGAAGCTTTTCAATTTCATGAGGTCTCATTTATTGATTGTTGCTCTTAGAGCCTGTGCTGTTGCTGTTCTGTTCAGGAAGTTTTCTCCTGTACCAATGAGTTCTAGGGTATTCCCCACTTTTTTTCTAGCCGATTTAATGTGTCTGGTTTTATGTTGAGGTCTTTGATCCACTTGGACTTCAGTTTTGTGCAGGGTGATAAGTATGGATCTATTTTCATTTTTCTACATGTAGACATCCAGTTGGACCAGCACCATTTGTTAAAGATGCTATCTTTTTTCCATTGTATGGTTTTGGCATCTTTGTCAAAAATCAGGTGTCCGTAAGTGTGTGGGTTTATTTCTGGGTCTTCTGTTCGATTCCATTGATCCACCATTCTGTTTCTATGCCAGTACCATGCAGTTTTTATAACTGTTGCTCTATAGTATAGCTTGAGATCAGGGATGGAGATACCTCCAGAAGATCTTTTATTGTAGAAGATTGTTTTAGCAATTCTCGGTTTCTTGTTATTCCATACAAAGTTGAGAATTTTTCTTTCCAGGTCTGTAAAGAATTGTGTTGGCAATTTGATGGGAATTGCATTAAATCTGTAGATTGCTTTTGGTAAGATGGCCATTTTTACTATGTTAATCCTGCCAAGCCATGAGCATGGGAGATCTTTCCATCTTCTCATATCTTCCTCTAATTCTTTCTTCAGAGACTTGAAATTTTTTTCTTACAAGGCTTTGACTTGCTTGGTTAGGGTTACACCCAGGTACTTTATGTCATTTGTGGCTGTTGTGAATGGTGTTGTTTCTCTAATTTCTTTCTCAGCCCTTTTGTCTTTTGTATACAGGAGTGCTGATTTTTTTGAGTTAATTTTGTATCTGGCCACTTTGCTGAAGGCGTTTATCAGCTGTAGGAGTTCCCTGGTAGAGTTTTTGGGGTCACTCATATATACTATCATACCATCTGCAAATAGTGATAATTTGACTTCTTCCTTTCCCATCTGTATCCCCTTGATCTCCTTCGACTGTCTTATTGCTCTAGCAAGGACTTCCAGCACTATGTTGAAGAGATATGGAGACAGTGGGCAGCCTTGTCTTGTCCCTGATTTCAGTGGGATTGCTTTAAGTTTCTCTCCGTTCAGTTTGATGTTGGCTATAGGCTTGCTGTATATCGCCTTTACTATGTTTAGATATGTGCCTTGTAATCAAACTCAGGGCTGAAATCAATCAATTAGAAACAAATAAAACAATTCAAAGAATCAATGAAACCAAGAGCTGGTTCTTTGAGAAAAACAACAAGATCAACAAACCCTTAGCCAAGCTTACTAAAAGGCAGAGAGACACCACCCAAATCAACAAAATCAGAAATGAAAAGGGGTCATAACTACAGACACTGAGGAAATCCAAACAATCATTAGGACTTACCTCAAAAGTCTATATGCCACAAAATTTGAAAATCTAAATGAAATGGACAATTTTCTTGATTGATTTGACTCACCAAAGCTGAATCAGGACCAGGTAAATCAACTAAATAGTCCTATATCCCCCAAAGAAATCGAAGCAGTCATCAAAAGTCTCCCATCCAAAAAAAGCCCAGGACCAGATGGCTTCAGCGCAGAATTCTACCAGACCTTCAAAGAAGAGCTAACTCCAATTCTCTTCAAACTATTCCACAAAACAGAAACAGAAGGAACATTACCAAACTCATTCTATGAAGCAACAGTCACCCTGATACCTAAACCACACAAAGACTCAACAAAGAAAGAGAATTTCAGGCCAATCTCCCTTATGAACATTGATGCAAAAATACTTAAGAAAATACTTGCAAACCGAATCCAAGAACACATCAAAGATATTATCCACTATGACCAAGTAGGCTTCATCCCAGGTATGCAGGGGTGGTTCAATATATGGAAATCCATCAATGTGATCCACCATATTAACAAACTGAAAGAAAAAAACCACATGATAATCTCCCTAGATGCTGAAAAAGCATTTGACAAAATCCAACATCCATTCACGTTTAAATTTTTATTTTTTTATATTAATTACAGTTTATTTAATTTATTTTGCATCTCAGCTGTAGCCCACTCCCTCATTCCTTCCCAATCCTACCCTCCCTCCCTCATTTCCTCCCTGCCCTTCTCTAAGTCCACTTATAGGGGAAGTCCTTCTCCCCTTCCATCTGACCCTAGCTTATCCAGTTTCTTTCTTTTATTTTTTAAAGATTTAATATAATTACATTCCAACTCTTTCCCTTTCTTCAAGTCAAAGTCTTAAATACACTTCTCTTTCCTTTCTTCCAAATTAACAGACTTTTTAAAAATTAATTGTTGCATACATGTATGTGTGTGCATGCACATGCACACACACAAACACACATGCAAAAAGAAAGAGACAGAGGGGAGACACATCTTACAAAGATTGTACATATCAACAGAATGTCTATCTTTTTTATTTTTTATCTTCTTTAGACTTTGTTTATATATACATATATACGTATGTATATATACATTTTAAATCTTTTTCTAAAAACTCAGTGTGGAAGAACTTAGCAAGAAATGTAAGTATTGTTTTTCTTTTCCCTGTAGTACTTATTTTTATTAAAAATTAAAATTAGCTGATAAGGGAATGAGGGATCGGGACATGGCTGGGATACAGAGTTAAAATGTAACTGATAATAAAAAAAATAAAATTAAAAAAACAGAAAAAAAAGATAAACAGCAACAATATTATACAGAATTTACTCCTGATATAATTTTAAGCAGATACTCTGTTAATGAATTATATACACTTCCACAACAAAAATGTTAATAAATAATTTTTCAAATCAAAGTTTTATGTATATGTCTCAGTTGATTTTCTTTTTCTGTGAAGGGACATTATGATCAAAGCAATTTATTGAAGAGTTTATTGGGGGCTTGCTTACAGTTTAAGATGGTTATTCCAGATCATCTTGATGGGAGCATGGTAGCACACATACAGGCATCATGTTGGAGCAGTAGCTGCAAGCTTACATCTTGATCTGCAGGCAGGAAGCAGACATGGTGAGAATGCACCTGACATGAGCGTTTGAAATATCAAAGCCCACCCCATTGACAACCTCCTCTAATCCTTCTCAAATAGTTCCACCAACTGGGTATCAAACATTTAAATATTTCGGCCTATGTAGGTCATTCTCATTCCAAACACCACAATATAGATTTGTATAATTCATAACTCTTGCTGTGATGATCTGGACAGGAGGTAAACATGCCATTCTTTTCTAACAAACTACTTTTTAAAATTAATTAATTAATTTGTTCATTTTACATCCCAATCATAGCTGCCTCCCTTCTCTCCTCCTGGTCTTACCAACCCATCCCAGCACATCAAGTCACATCATTACTGAGTGTATCCTTTATCTCAGTAGCATGGCAGGCAGTCCTGCCTGAGGTAAGTGATCAAAAAGCATGCAACAGAGTCCTTGTCAGAGACAGCCCCTATTCCCCTTACTAGGGAAACCATCATGTAGACCAAAATGCTCATTAGGTATATCCGTGTAGGGGGCCTACATCCAGTAGATGCAAAATCCTTGTTTGGTGCTTCAGGCTACACAACCCCCCCTGGACCCAGGTTGTTTGTTCCTGTTGGTTTTGTGGAGCTCCTGTCTCCTGTGACTCCTTCTACCCTTCCACACACACTTTCCCAAGGCTCCTTGAGTTGTGACCAATGTTTGACAGTGAAGCTCAAAATTTGTTTCAGTTCATTGCTGAGTGGAGCCTCTCAGAGGACAGCTATACTAGACTCCTTTTGGCAAACATAGCAGAGTGAAGTTAATAGTATCAGAGACAAGCTTTCTCCCATGGGGTATTTCTCAGGTTTGGCCAGGCATTGGTTAGACATTCTATAAATCTTGCTTTATTTTTGTTTCTGCATATCTTGTAGGCAGGGTAAAATTTCGGTGGAAATTTTTTTGTTTTGTTTTGTTGAGGGGGGTGTGTGTTCCCGTTCCTCCACAAGGAGTCCTGTCTAGTCAGAGAGTGGCCTTTTCAGTCTCCATGTTCTGTGCCACTAAGAGTCTCAGCTAGAGTCATCTTCATACCATCCCAGGAGCCTAACCTATATTAGGTCTCCAGCTTGTCACAGAAACTCCCCTGCCCAAGGTTTCTCTCCTCTTTGCCTGACCTCTGTCTTCTCATCTGGGATTTCTCACATCTGATACCCACTCTCATTTCACTCAGCACTCCCTCTCCACTCTGTTTTATTTCCACTTCTGCATAAGACTCAAACATCCTCCCTTGGGCACCTCTTATTACTTAGGTTTTTGGGGGTCTATACATTGTAGTATGGGTTATCCTGTACTATATGGCTAATACACACTTATAAGTGAATACATGCAGTGTGTGTCTTTCTGGGACTGGTTATTTCACTCAGGATGATCTTTTCTAGTTCCCATCGGAAATTTCATGATTTCCTTTTCTTTAATTGTTAAGTAGTATTCCATTGTGTAAATGTACCACAGTTTGTTTGTTTTTAAAATCTAATCTTCAGTTTGGGGACATCTTGATTGTTTCCAGTTTCTAGCTATTATGAATGAAGCTGCTTGGAACATAGTTGAGCAAATGTCCTTATTGTGTGGTGTAGCATCTATTGGGTATATACTCAGGAGTGGTATAGCTGTGTCTTGAGGTAGATCTATCCTTAATTTTCTGAGAAAGTGCCAGATTGATTTCCAAAGTGATTATATGTGTTGCACTCCCACCAGAAAAAAAAAAAAAAAAAAAAAAGGAATTTTCTCCTTTCTCCGCATCCTCACCATCATGTCCTGTCACTTGAGGTTTTAATAACGTTAGCCATTCTGATGGGTGTAAGTTCGAATATTGAAGTCATTTTGATTTGTGTTCCTCTGATAACGAATGACCTTGAGCACTTTAACTGCTTCTTGGTCGTTTGAGATTCCTCTGTTGAGAATTCTCTGTTGAGTCCTGTACCTCATGTTTAATTGGATTATTTGGTTTGTTGGTATTTAATTTCTTGAGTTCTTTATATGTTTTAGATATTAGCCCTTTATCAGATGTAGAGTTGATGAAGATCTTTTTCTGGTGTGTAGGCTGCTGTTCTGTTCTGTTGACAGTGTCCTTTGCCTTACAGAGATTTTCATTATCATGAGGTACCATTTATAAATTGATGATTTTAGAGCTTGAGCTGTTAGTGTTCTGTTTAGGAAGTTGTCTCCTGTGCCAATGAGTTCAAGGCTGATTCTCTCTTTTCTAATAGATTTAATGTGTCTTGTTTTATATTGAAGTCTTTGATTCACTTGGACTTGACTTTTGTGCAGGGTGATAAGTATGGATCTATTTGCATTTTTCTATATGTAGCACCATTTGTTGAGGATGCTGTCTTTTTTCCATTGTATGGTTTTGGTTCCTCTGTCAAAAATCAACTGTCTGTAGATTTGATTTATTTCTGGGTCTTTTGTTTGATTCCATTCATCCACCAGTCTGTTTTTGTTTGTTTGTTTTGCCAATAGCATGCCATTATTTAATTAGTATTACTCTATAGTACAGCTTGAAGTTAAGGATCAAGAAACCTCCAGAAGTTCTTTTATTGTTTAGGACAGTGTTAGCAATTCTGTTTTTGTTTGTTTTGTTTTGTTTTGTTTTGCATATGAAGTTGAGAATTGTTCTTCCAAGGTCAGTAAAGAACTGTATTGCTGTTTTGATGGGAATTGAATTGAATCTGTAGTGTGCTTTATGTAAGATGTCCATTTTTACTATGTTAATCTTACCAATTCAAGAGCATGGGACATGTTGCCATATTCTGATCTCTTCTTCAATTTCTTTCTTCAGAGACTTGAAGTTCTTCTTGTATGGATCTTTCCTTTGTTTATTTATAGTTATGTAAAGTTACTGTATATAATTTGTGGCTATTGGGAAGGGTGTTGATTCACTAATTTCTTTCTAAGTCTATTTGTAACTTTTATACAGGAGGGCTATTGATGTGTATATATATATATATATATATATATATATATATATATATATATATATATATATTAGTTAATTTTGTATCCAGCCACTTTGCTGAAAGTATTTATCAGCTGTAGGAGTTCTCTGGTAGAATTTTAGAAGACACTTATGTATACTATCAGGTCATCTGTGAATAGAGATACTTTAAATTCTTCTTTTCCAATTTGTATCTCCTTGTTCTCCTTTAGTTGTCTTATTATTCTAGCTACAACTTCAAGTACTACATTGAAGAGATATAGAGAGAGTGGAAAGCTTTGTTTTGTGGCTGAACTTATGGGAATTGTTTTGAGTTTCTCTCCATTTACTTTGTTGTTGGCTATTGGCTTGCATACAGCCGATAAACAATAAACGATATACATGATAAAAACGATATACAATCATGTTTATCATGTTTAGGTATGGGCCTTGGATCTCTGAAATCTCCAAGACTTTTATCATAAAAGGGTGTTAGATATTGATGAATGCTTTTTCAGCATCTAATGAAGTGAACTTGAGATTTTATCTTTTAGTCTGTTTAAATGGTGGATAATGTTGACAGATTTTTTTTTCTTCTTATATCCCAGGTATAGCCCCTTCCCTTATCTCTTCCAAATCCCACCCTCCTTCCCTCATCTCCCATGCCTCAGGAAAGGCATAGCTGAATCTTGAGGAAGCACTGTTCCTAATTGTCTGAGAAAGCTCCAGATTGATTTCCAAAGTAGTTGTGCAAGTTTACATTCCCACCAGCAATAGAGGAGGGTTTTCCCTACTCCACATCCTCTCCAGCATGTATTGTCATTTGACTTTTTGGTTTTAGCCATTTTGATGGGTGTAAGGTGAAATCTCAGGATCATTTTGATTTGCATCTCCATGGTGACTAAGGACATAGAACACTTCTTTAAGTGTTTCTCTGCCATTCTATATTCTTCTACAGAGAATTCTGTTTACCTATGTACCCCATTTTTAATTGGATTACTCGATTTGTTGATGTTTAACTTCTTAAGTTCTTTATGTATTCTGAATATTAGCCCTCTGTCAGATATAGGGTTGGTGAAGATCATTTCCTAGTCTGTATGCTGTCATTTGTTCTGACAATTGTGTCCTTTGCTTTACAGGTGTTCAGCTTCATGAGGTCCCATTTATTGATTGTTGCTCTTAGAGCCTGTGCTGTTGGTGTTCTATTCTGGAAGTTGTCTCCTGTGCCAATGAACTCTAGGCTCTTCCTCACTTTTCTTCTAGGTTTTATGTTGAAATCTTTGATCCACTTGGACTTTAGTTTTGTGCAGGGTGATAAACATGGATCTATTTGCATTTTTCTGCATGTAAACATCCAGTTAGACCAGCACCTATTTCTCAAGATGCTATCTTTTTTCCACTGTATGGTTTTGGCTTCTTTGGCAAAAATCAAGTATCTGTAGGTGTATGGATTTATTTCTGAGCCTTCTATTCACTTCCAGTGATCCACCATTCTGTTTCTATGCCAATACCATGAAGTTTTTATAACTATTGCTCTGTAGTAAAGCTTGAGATCAGGAATGGAGATACCTCCAGAGGATCTGTTGTTGTACAGGATTGTTTTGGAAATTCTGTTTTTTTTTTTTGTTTTTTGTTTTTTGTTTCTCCATTTGAAGTTGAGAATTTTTCTTTCAAGATCTCTAAAGAACTGTGTTGGTATTTTGATGGGAATTGCATTGAAACTGTATATTGCTTGAGGCAGGATGTCCATTTTCACCATGATAATCTTACTGATTCATGAGAATGGGAGATCTTTCCATCTTCTGGTATCTTCTTCTATTTCTTTCTTCAGAGACTTGAAGTTTTTTTTTGAACCGGTCTTTCACTTGCTTGGTTAGAGTCACACCAAAGTACTTAATGTTATTAGTGGCCTTTGTAAAGGGTGTTGTTTCCCTAATTTCTTTCTTGGCCCTTTTGTCTTTGGTAAACAGGAGGGCTTCTGATTTTTTTTTTTTTTTTTTTTTTTTTTAGTTAATTTTGTATCCAGCCCCTTTGCTGAAAGTCTTTATCAGATGATGGATTTCTCCGGTTGAATTTTTGTGTTTGCTCATGTATACTATCGTACTATCTGTGAATAGTGATACTTTGACTTCTTTCACATTTGTATCCCCTTGATCTCCTTTAGTTGTCTTATTACTCTAGCTTGACTTCAAGTAGTGTGTTGAAGAGATTTGGAGAGACTGAGCAGCCTTGCCTTGTCCCTGATTTAAATAGGATTCATTTATGTTTCTCTCTGTTTGGACTGATGTTGGCTATAGGCTTGTTGTATATTGCCTTTACTATATTTAGGTATGTGCCTTTTATTCCTGATCTCTCCAAGACTTTAAACATTAATGGGTGTTAGATTTTGTCAAATATATATATTTTTTTAATCTAAGGAGATGATCATGTGGTTTTTCTCTTTCACTTTGTTTATATGGTAGATTGTATTGATGGATTTCTGTATATTGAACCACCCATTTATGCCTAGGATGAAACCTAATTGTTCATGAGGAATGATAACTTTTATGTGTTCTTGGATTCGGTTTCTGGGTATTTTGTTAAGTATTTTTGCATCAATGTTCATAAGAGAGATTTCCCTGAAATTCTCTTTCTTTGATGGGTCTTTGTGTGATTTAGGTATCATGGTGACTGTGGCTTCATAGAATGAGTTTGGTTTTATCTGTTTCTATTTTGTGTAATAGTTTGAGTAGTATTGGCATTAGCTCTTTTTTTAATGTGTGGCAGAATTCTACACTAAAACCATCTGGCCCTGGGCTTTTTTTGGTTGGTAGTATTTTCATGACTGCCTCTATTTCCTTAGGGGTTATAACACTGTTTAAGCTATTTACATTCTCTTTTTTTCCTCTTTATTATTATTATTATTATTATTATTATTATTAATTACAATTTATTCATTTTGTATCCCCTCATAAGCCCCTCCCTCCTCCCCTCCCGATCCCACCCTACCTACCCTTTCTGCATGCATGCTTCTCCCCATGTCCACTGATGGGAGAGGTCCTCCTCTCCTTCCTTCTGATCTTAGTCTATCAGATCACATCAGGAATGGCTGCATTGTCTTCTTATGTGGCCTAGTAAAGCTGCTCGTCCCTCAGGGAGAGGTGATCAAAGAGCAGGCCAATCAGTTTATGTCAGAGACAGTCCTTCTTCCCATCACTATGTAAGCCACTTGGACAATAAACTGCCATGGGCTACATCTGTGCAGGGGTTCTAGGTTATCTCCACGAATAGTCCTTGGTTGGAGTATGAGTCTTTGGGAAGTTCCCTGTGTTCAAATTTTCTTGTTCTGTTGCTCTCCTTGTGGAGTTCCTGTCCTCTCCAGCTCTTGCTATTTCCCACTTCTTACATAAAATTCCATTCACTCTGCCCACCAGTTGGCTATCAGGCTCAGCATCTGTTTTGATAGTCTGCAGGGCAGAGGCTTTCAGATGCCCTCTGTGGCAGGTTCCTAGGTTGTTTCCTGTTTTCTTCTTCTGGCTTTCAGAGGCCCTCTGTAGCAAGTTCCTAGGTTGTTTCCAGTTTTCTTCTTCTTCTGATGTCCATCCTCTTTGCCTTTCAGGATGGGGATAGAGCGTTTTAGTTAGGGTCCTCTCTTTTGCTTAGTTTGTTTAGAGGTACCCAATTTAGTGGGTTTATCCTATGTTGTATGTTTATATGAGTGAGTATATACCGTGTGTGTCTTCTTGCTTCTGGGACAACTCACTCAGGATGATCCTTTCCAGGTCCCACCATTTACCTGCAAATTTCATGATTTTCTTATTTTTCATTGCTGAGTAATACTCCATTGTATAGATGTACCACAATTTCTGCATCCATTCTTCAGTTGAGGGGCATCTTGGTTGTTTCCAGCTTCTGGCTATTACAAATAAAGCAGCTACAAATATGGTTTAGCAAATGTCCTTTTTGTGTACTTGAGCCACATTTGGGTATATGCCTAGGAGTGGTATGGCTGGATCTTGAGGAAGCGCTATTCCTAGTTGTCTGAGAAAGCGAAAGATTGATTTCCAGGGTGTTTGTACAATTTTACATTCCCACCAGCATTGGAGAAGGGTTCCCCTTTCTCCACATACTTTCCAGCATGTGTTGTCACTTGAGTTTTTCACCTTGGCCATTCTGATGGGTGTAAGGTGAAATCTCAAGGTCGTTTTGATTTGCATTTCCCTAATGGCCAATGACATTGAGAGTTTCTTTAAGTGCTTCTCTGCCATTCGATAGTCCTCTACAGAGAATTCTCTGTTTAGCTCTGTTACCCATTTTTTAAGTGGACTACTTGGTTTGCTGCTTTTCAGCTTCTTTAGTTCTTTATATATACTGGATATGAGTCCTCTTTCAGATAAAGGATTGGTGAAGATTCTTTCCCAATCTGCAGGAAGTCACTTTGTTTTGATGACAGTGTCCTTTGCTTTACAGAATATTTTCACTTTCATGAGGTCCCATTTATTGATTGTTGCTCTTAGAGCCTGTGCTGTTGGTGTTCTGTTCAGGAAGTTTTCTCCTGTACCAATGAGTTCTAGGGCATTCACCACTTTTTTTTCCAGCCGATTTAATGTGTCCGGTTTTATGTTGAGGTCTTTGATGCACTTGGACTTCAGTTTTGTGCAGGGTGATAAGTATGGATCTATTTTCATTTTTCTACATGTAGACATCCAGTTGGACTAGCAGCATTTGTTGAAGATGCTATCTTTTTTCCATTGTATGATTTTGGCATCTTTGTCAATAATCAGGTGTGAATAAGTGTGTGGGTTTATTTCTGAGTCTTCTGTTCGGTTCCATTGATC
The DNA here is from genome assembly GCF_907164565.1 of Psammomys obesus. NCBI lineage: Eukaryota > Metazoa > Chordata > Mammalia > Rodentia > Muridae > Psammomys > Psammomys obesus. The sequence continues at coordinate 4,276,745 of NW_026596427.1, read as the reverse complement.
CACCATTCTGATTCTATGACAGTACCATGCAGTTTTTATAACTGTTGCTCTGTAGTACAGCTTGAGATCAGGGATAGAGATACCTCCAGAAGATCTTTTATTGTAGAGAATTGTTTTGGAAATTCTCTGTTGCTTGTTATTCCATACGAAGTTGAGAATTTTTCTTTCCAGGTCTGTAAAGAATTGTGTTGGCAATTTGATGGGAATTGCATTAAATCTGTAGATTGCTTTTGGTAAGATAGCTATTTTACTATGTTATTCCTGCCAAGTCTAGGGCATGGGAGCTCTTTCCATCTTCTCATATCTTTTTCTAATTCTTTCTTCAGACACTTGAAATTTTTTTTATACAAGTATTTGACTTGCTTGGTTAGGGTTACACCAAGGTACTTTATGTCATTTGTGGCTGTGGTGAAGGGTGTTGTTTCTCTAATTTCTTTCTCATCCCTTTTGTCTTTTGTATACACGAGTGTTACTGATTTTTTTGAGTTAATTTTGTATCCGGCCACTTTCCTGAAGGTTTTTATCAGCTGTAGGAGTTCCCTGGCAGAGTTTTTGGGGTCACTCATGTATAGTATCGTATCATCTGCAAATAGTGATAATTTAACTTCTACCTTTCCCATCTGTATCCCCTTGCTTTCCTTCAACTGTCTTATTGCTTTAGCAAGGACGTCCAGCAATACGTTGAAGAGATATGGAGAGAGTGGGCAGCCTTGTCTTGTCACTGATTTCAGTGGGATTGCTTTAAGTTTCTCTCCATTCAGTTTGATGTTGGCTGTAGGCTTGCTGTATATCGCCTTTACTATGTTTAGATATGTGCCTTGTATCCCTGATCTCTCCAATACTTTAAACATGAATGGATGTTAGATTTTGTCATATGCTTTTTCAGCATCTAGGGAGATTATCATGTGTTTTTTTTTTTCTTTCAGTTTGTTAATATGGTGGATCACATTGAAGGATTTCCATATATTAAACCACCCCTGCATACCTGGGATGAAGCCTACTTGGTCATAGTGGATGATATCTTTGATGTTTTCTTGTATTTGGTTTGCAAGTATTTTGTTAAGTATTTTTGAATCAATGTTCATAAGGGAGATTGGCCTGAAATTCTCTTTCTTTGTTGAGTCTTTGTGAGGTTTAGGTACCAAGGTGATTGTGGCTTCATAGAATGAGTTTGGTAATGTTCCTTCTGTTTCTATTTTGTGGAATAGTTTGAAGAGAATTGGAGTTAGCTCTTCTTTGAAGGTCTGGTAGAATTCTGTGCTGAAGCCATCTGGTCCTGGGCTTTTTTTGGATGGGAGACTTTTGATGACTGCTTCTATTTCTGTGGGGGATATAGGACTATTTAATTGATTTACCTGGTCCTGATTCAGCTTTGGTAAGTCAAATCGATCAAGAAAATTGTCCATTTCATTTAGATTTTCAAATTTTGTGGCATATAGACTTTTGAAGTAAGTCCTAATGATTGTTTGGATTTCCTCAGTGTCTGTAGTTATGACCCCTTTTCATTTCTGATTTTGTTGATTTGGGTGGTGTCTCTCTGCCTTTTAGTTATCTTGGCTAAGGGTTTGTCAATCTTGTTGATTTTCCCAAAAAAAGCAGCTCTTCTTTCATTGATTCTTTGAATTGTTTTATTTGTTTCTAATTGATTGATTTCAGCCCTGAGTTTGATTATTTCCAGCCGTCTACTCCTTTTTGGGGTGTCTGCTTCTTCATTTTCTAGGGTTTTTAAGTGGGCCATTAAGTTGCTTGAATGAGCTGCCTCGAATTTCTTCTTGAAGGCACTTAGTGACATGAACTTTCCTCTTAGCACTGCTTTCATTGTGTCCCACAAGTTTGGGTATGTTGTGTCTTCATTTTCATTGAGTTCTAGAAAGGCTTTAATTTCTTTCTTTATTTCTTCCCTGACCCAGCTGTCATTTAGTAACAAGTTGTTCAGTTTCCATGTGTGTGTAGGCTTTTTCTTTCTGTTGTTGTTGAAGTCCAGCTTTATTCCATGGTGATCAGACAGGATACAAGGGATTACTTCAGTCTTCTTGTATCTGTTGAGGCTTGCTTTGTGACCAACTATATGGTCTATTTTGGAGAAGGTTCCATGAGGTGCTGAGAAGAAGGTAAATTCTTTTCTGTTTGGGTGTAAACTTCTGTAAATGTCTGTGAGGTCCATTTGATTCATGACCTCTGTCAGAGATATTGCTTCTTTGTTTAATTTCTCTTTTGTTGACCTGTCCTTTGTTGAGAGTGGGGTATTGAAGTCTCCCACTATTAATGTGTGGGGATCTATATGTGGTTTAAATTTTATCAATGTTTTTTTTGTTTTTTGTTTTTGTTTTTTTTTTTTTACAAATGTGGGTGCTCTTGTGTTGGGGGCATAGATGTTCAGGATTGTGATGTCTTCCTGGTGGAATTTTCCCTTGATGAGTATGAAGTGTCCTTCCTCATCTCTTTTTATTAATTTTGGTTGAAAGTTTATTTTATCAGATATTAGAATGGCTACTCCTGCTTGTTTCTTGGGTCCATTTGCTTGGAAAGTCGTCTTCCAACCTTTTACCCTCAGGTAATGTCTATCTTTGTGCCTTAGGTGTGTTTCTTGTATGCAACAGATTGCTGGGTTTTGTTTACCTATCCATTCTGTTAATCTGTGTCTTTTTACTAGAGAGTTGAGTCCATTGATGTTGAGAGAGCTTAATGACCAGTGGCTGTTAGATCCTTTGATTTTGATGTTGGCTGTGGTCATAAGGTTGTGTGTTTGGTTGCTTTTTCTTTTACTATAGTAAGGTTAATTATTTCCTGTGTTTTCTTGACAGAAGCTAATTTTCTTGGGTTGTATTTTCCCTTCAAGTGTCTTCTGTAATGCTGGATTTGTGTGTAGGTATTGTTGAATTTTTTTTTTTTTTTTGTCATTGAATATCTTGTTTTCTCCGTCTATGAGGACTGAGAGTTTTGCAGGGTATAGTAGCCTGGGTTGACATCTGTGTTCTCTTAGGGTCTGCATGATATCTGTCCAGGCCCTTCTGGCTTTCATAGTTTCTGTTGAAAAGTCAGGTGTGATTCTAATGGGTTTGGCATTTAATGTTACTTGGCCTTTTCCCCTTGCAGCTTTTAGTATTTTTTCTTTGTTCTGTATACTTACTGTTTTGATTATTATGTGGTGGGAGGATTTTCTTTTCTGGTCAAATTTTCTGGGCTTTGGAGAAGGGAGTCTTCTTTTTCCTCTATTCCTATTATTCTTAGGTTTTGTCTTTTCATGTTGTCTTGGATTTCTTGGACAGTCTGTGTCAGGAATTTTTTTGGATTTAACATTTTCTTTGACAGATACATTGATTTCTTCCATTGTATCTTCTACACCTGAGATTCTTTCTTCCATCTCTTGTTGTCTGTTGGTTATGCTTACCTCTGTAGTTCCTGTTTTCTTCCCTAGATTCTTCCTCTCCATTATTTCCTCCATTTCTGTTTTCTTTAATTTTTCCAGAACAAGAAAATTTGAACACAGGGAACTCCTAGAGACTCATACTCCAACCAAGGATTATCCATGGAGATAACCTAGAACTCTGACAATGCAGCCACTTCTGATGAGAACTGTTAGACTAAGATCAGAAAGAAGGAGAGGAGAACCTCCCCTATCAGAGGACTTGGGGTGGGGCATGCATGCAGAAAGTGGGGGAGTTTGGGACCTGGAGGGGAGGAGGGGGGGCTTATGGGGGGATACAAAATAAAAAAGTGTCATTAGTAAAAAAAAAAATAATTAAAAAAAATCAAACCAAACAAACAAAAAAAGAAGATAAACAAGAAAGCAGACATGGGATAAGATGATCAATCATCACTTAGAAAGACAAATGAGATGTGCATTGGAGGTATGACAGGAGTATACCACAGAAGGCATCTGAAAGACTGTACCTAGCAGCCTTTCAAAACAGATACTAAGACTCATAACCAAACCTTTGGCAGAAGGGAAGTTAGTATGACTTGGAAAGGATAGGAGCTCCACAAGGACCAAATATATCTGGGCACAGGGTTTTTTTTCTGAAACTGTTTCTCCAACCAAGGACCATGTATGGATAGAACCTAGAACCTTTGCTTGGACGAAGCTCATGTTAGCTCAATAACCAATTGTTTTACCATAGTAAGGGGAACAGGGACTATTTCTGACAGGAACTCAATGGCAGGCTCTTTGACATCCCCACCCCCAAGGGAGGAACAGTCTTGCTAGGCCACAGAGGAGGACTTTGCAGCCAGTCCTGAAGATACATGATAAAACAGGGCCAGACAAAAGTGGAGGAGGTCCTCCCCAATCCATGGACTTGGAAGGGGGCAGGGAGAAGCTGAGGAAGGTAGGGTGGGATTGGGAGGAAATAAGCGAGAGGGATATAGCTGGGATACAAAGTTAATAAAATGTAAATAATAATAATAGTAAAAAGAAATAAGAAATTGTAATACATCTACACAATGGAATATTACTCAGCAATGAAAGATAAGGAAATCATGAAATTTGCATGTAAATGGTGAGACCTGGAAAGAATCATCCTGAGTGAGCTGTCCCAGAATCAGAAGGAAACACAGGGTATATACTCCCTCATCTAGACATGTAATATAGGGTAAACCTACTAAAATCTGTACATCTAAAGAAACTAATCAAGAGAGAGGACCCTGACTAAAGTGCTCAATCCCCATCCTGAAAGGCAAACAGGAAGGACATCAGAAGAAGAAGAAAACAGAAAATAAACTAGAAACCCTCCACGGAGGGCCTTTGAAAGGCTCTGCCCTACAGCCTATCAAAGCAGATGTTGAGACTTATGGCCATCTGTTGGGCAATGTGCATGAAATCTTATATAAGAACTGGGAAATAGCAAGAACTGGAGAGGACAGGAGCTCCACAAGGAGAGCAACAGAACAAGATAATTTGAACACAGGGAACTTCCCAGAGACTCATACTCCAACCAAGGGCTATTCGTGGAGATAACCTAGAACCCCTGCACAGATGTAGCCCATGGCAGTTTAGTGTCCAAGTGGGTTACATAGTAATGGGAAGAGAGACTGCCTCTGACATAATCTGATTGGCCTGCTCTTTGATCACCTCCCCCTGAGGAGGGAGCAGCCTTACCAGGCCACGGTAGAGGACAATGCAGCCACTTTTGATGAGAACTGATAGACTAAGATCAGAAAGAAGAGGAGAACCTCCCCTATCAGTGGACTTGGGGAGTGACATGCATGCAGAAAGGGGATGGAGGGTGGGATCGGGAGGGGAGGAGGGAGGGGCTTATGGGGGGATACAAAATGAATAAAGTGTAATTAATAAAATTAAAAAAATAAGTAAAAAAAAAAGCATAAAAGATAAAATACCAAGAGGGTCATGGATTATTCTTCAGAGACATATGGGTGCCAAGGAAGTTGAGGCAAAACATCTCTTTACAGCATGAATCTATGAAAGTAAAATCTAGGTTGTAAAGAATTCCCCCAAGATATTGGAGATGCCAGAGCTGTGAGACAGCTGCCAAATAAAGTAACATACCTGAGGAAGAAACTGCACAAAAGACAGACAGCAAAGCTGGAAGGATAAAGAAATCTAAACCATCTGACACAGGACACTGAGGTACAGGATTTGGTATCTGTCTTTAGGGTTTTGGATTTTTTTTTTGGTCCAGTATTTCTCTACTATATCCCTATTCCACCATTTTAGAATAATAAGATATTTTCGGTGCCATTGGATGTTAGAAGTATATGATTTACTTTTTTTTTATTTTACAGGGAGTCACAATTAAGAGACTCTCTGGAGCCTCAAAAAATTCTTTGAACTTTGAACTTTTGAAAAGTATTGAGACTGAAAAACTATGGGAATTTTTGAAGTCATATTAAATACATATTGTATTGCTATATAGCAGTTTTTCTGAGATTGAAAAATCCTGGAGGGGTAGAGGACTTAATACAGAAGGTGAACAACTCTAAATTGCTTCAGGAAATGATTGAATCTGACCAGATTGACTCATTAGGCCACTCTCTACCAAGAGTAAACAACAATATCTGCCTAGAGTCACTCTCAGAAAAGTCAAGCTGCAGGGAAGACTCTGACACCAGGTCAGGGGCCTAGATGAAGCAGAAACTAGTCAAGCTGTCTGGGCGAGGTTTATACCAACTGAGTTGTGCAGAAAGTTTACTCTCCTAACTGTTGAGCTGGCTACAGTCTGTGAAATGATCTCCAGCTTTGGTAATGCAACTGTCTGAGTCATCTCTGTTCTTATGAATAACCCCTGACCCATATTCCTGTAAGTAACCCCAATAAATCTCTTTGGTTCACCAAATTAGACTTTGCTGGTTTCTGTACATTGTTCTGTCATAGGTTCCCTACCTGTGGTGAGTAGACATGTGTGTTGCATCTTCCCAGGGAAAGTGTTGTCACACAACATTACTTACACTTGACCATGGATACAACAGAACCAAAGGGAAGTTGGGGAGGCATTAGTCATTGTTCTGGCTATGGGTGTCAAGGCATAAACCTGAAGCTGAGCAACTTGAGGAAGGAGTATCTGTGGAGGAAATTCTGATACAGTTGTCCTTTTTTGTATTTTGTGTTTTAGTGTTCCTTTGTGATATGACAGTGGCTGTATGATTCCTGCTATATTTAGGAGGACATACAGCTATAGCCGAGCATCAGGATTAGGAGTGTCTGCAGAAGAAGTCTCAGGATGACAGTTTGCATCTTTGTAGTATCAGATGGCATGTCTTCTTGGTGAGTAGGGTCCAACATATGAATATGGAGATGCTCTGAAAACAGTTAAAGATCTAGAGAACATTTTGCAGCCTTTAAGTTTAGCATACAATACTCAAATTTTTCTATAAGAAAAAAAAGCTTGCTGGCAACTGATGTGTGTAGTTATAAATCCATCTGTGGTTGAGATAGTGGCTAAGTAGGAACTTATTTTAATAAAGGAACAATTTCAACAAGAAAGGGATATGATTCTAGTATCCTCCATATTATCCTCTGATTTGGGAGGTAAACAAGTGTTGATGTAATTTTAACAGCTGTTTTATTAGGGTTTTTATTCTTCTACTTCCCTTTTCCACCCCAATTCCTTCCAAAACTAGGGAAGAGAGAAAGAAGGTTAGTAAAGAGGGTACATAGTTCTCTTCGGCTATCTCCTGCTGATTAGGTCCTTGCGTTGCATGGAGCAAGTCCAATCTTCATAGTCAGGATATCTGCAACTTCTTCTCCTTACCAAACTGCAATAACAGAAACCAGGAACAGCAGGAGGAAGCAGCAGCCACATTTTCTTTCCTCAGAGACTTCCCATCCCCACCCCCAGGCTCTGGCATTTATTCCCTCTCAGAGGCCTCAGAATTAAACTATCCACAGCTGGCAAAGATTATGCCCCTCTCACAGCCCCCTAGAGGAAAATTATCTGTTGCTGTGGACAATTTGAAACAGCCCATTTCACACAACTGGGATTAAAACAAAAACATATTTATATAACATAACTGAGTTTTTAAGGAAACCAAAACTGCCACTTCTTTTTCTCTTTTTAGTCTAAAAATGTTTTTTTTTCCTCTAACATTAATGAGACTTGTTGCATTTTTAAAGGAGATTATCAATGAACAAAATGCTTTTTGGATAATTTCTTCTATAACTGGTAACTCTCAGCTGTCTCGTCTGAAACAGCTCATACTTTTTGTTGCTGAGCTTCTAGTTAGGGACTCAAAGCTACTTCCTAATGGCTACCTTGTATGTCCCTCTCGAACCTGCATTAACTAGTCCAATGACGCCCTTTAGCACAGTGTCTACAAACCCTAGGAAGCTTAAATGTTCTAATGGAGAATCCAGTGCTACAAGAAATGGCACTTTCGCATCTCCAGTGGAAAGTATGGTATTTCTCAGTTTTTTAAAACAATTTTATAATTTTTTAGAATTTTTAAAAATTTATTTATTTTTTATTAATTACAATGTATTCACTTTGTGTCCCAGCTGTAGCGCCCTCCCTCATCCCTCCAAATCCCACTCCTCTACCTCTTTTCCTGTCATGGCCCCCGAAATGAACTGAGAAGGGAGGTCATCCTCCCCTTCTTTCTGACCCTAGTCTATGAAGTCTCATCAGGACTGGCTGTATTGTCTTCCTCTGTGGCATGCTAAGGCTGCTCCCTCCTCAGGAGGAGGTGATCAAAGAGTCAGTCACTAATTTCATGTCAGAGACAGTCCCTCTTCCCCTTATTAGGGAACCCACTTGGATACTAAGCTGCCATGGGCTGCATCTGTGACCATTTGAGCTCTGAAGTTTATTGGGGCTTGGTCACAATTTCATTTCAAATTTAGTGTAATTGAAATACCTAGAATTTTGTTATCTAAGGCCTTTGATGGCTACTGGGAAAGCTAATGGTGGTAATCTTGTAACCCGAGGCTGCTCCTCTAGTAGCACAGTTTGCCCAGGATTAACCATTTCTCTTGAAATGGCCTGTTTCTCTGTAACACTTTCACCCTTTATGGCCTTCTTCTTCCTCCAGCTTCCCAGTCCACCAAGGGACTGTGGGAACTTGCCAGGTCTGAACTCCTTTTTCTCTCTTTTCCAGTAGTGCTATTCACTTTTCAAGCATTTCCATCCCTACCCCCAAAATCTGTAAATGCACAGCCAGATCTGCAATACCTTAAAAAACAAGAGAATTAAGTGTCAATTCTGATTCTCCTATGTCATCAGAACCCATCATATCCACTAGCAACATTTTTAATTTTTTATGCATTCTTTGAACATTTTTGAAATGAAATACAAGAAGAAGATGAAACAAAGACAGAAAATCCCCTCTGGAAGCAAAACAGGAGAGAACCCAACTGCAACTGCAATACCTGCAGTAAATATTTTGTTGATATCCTGAAACAGTATATTTATTTCTTTGTACCCCGCTGTCTCCTCTAAGGCATAAGAAACCAGATTTTCTATTCTTCCAAGCCCTACATCTGAGCACTAATGTAGTCATACTTTTAAAGCTATTTTATTGGGTTTTCTTATATCTCTACCGCCCTTCACCAACCTAATCCTTTCTAACAACCGGCAGGAGAGAAAGCACTTTAGTGGGGAAAAGGAACATAGGTCTCTTAGACAACTTCCTGTTGATTAAGGTTGTTGTGGTCCTTGGGGAAATCCAATCTTCATTTCAGGTTATCTCCAACAACTTCTAGTCAAACTTCAACAAAAGCCACCAGGAGCAGCAGAGGTGAGCAACAGCCACCTTCTTCCTTTGAAAGAGCCCAAAGGGGACAGGGGAATACCTTGCTTTGTCCCTCTGTTCAGCCATGGGTCAGGCTGAGTAAATTAAGTCAAGCCCAGTGAGTTCTCAGGAGTATAGAATTTTTTTTTCTTTTTCTTTATTTTTTTTATTAGTTACATTTTATTAACTCTGTATCCCAGCTATATCCCGCTCCCTCATTCCCTCCCAAACCCTCCCTCCCTCAACTCCTCCCTGCCCCTTTCCAAGTCCACTTATTGGGGAGGACCTCCTCCCCTTTCATTTGACCCTGTTTTATCAGGTATCTTCAGGACTGGCTGCAAAGTCCTCCTTTGTGGCCTAGCAGGACTGTTCTTCCCTTGGATGGGTAGGGAGGTCAAAGAGCCTGCCACTGATTTCCTGTCAGAAATAGTCCTTGCTCTCCTTACTATGGGAAACCAATTGGTTACTAAGTTACCATGGGCTTCATCTGAGCAGAGGTTCTAGGTTATAGCCATACATGGTCCTTGGTGGAATGTCAGTCTCAGAAAAGACCCCTGTGGCCAGATATATTTGGTCCTTGTGGACCTCCTATCCTTTCCACAATATACAAACTCCCCCTTCTTTCGTATGTTTCCCTGCACTCTGCCGAAGGTTTGGTTATGAGTCTTAGTATCTGCTTTGATACACTGCTAGGTAGACTCTTTCGGGAGCCCTCTGAGGTAGGCTCCTGTCCTGTTCCTTATTTTCTCCTATGTCCAATGTACCTCCCATTTGTCTTTCTAAGCAAGGATTGATCATCTTATCCTGGGTCCTCTTTCTTATTTATCTTTTTTAGGTGTATAGATTTCATTATGTTTATCATATCTTATAGGACTATATGAGTGAGTATATACCATGTGTGTCTTTCTCCTTCTGGGATACCTCACTCAGAATGATCTTTTCTAGATCTCACCATTTGCCTGCAAATTTCATGATTTCCTCTTTTTTGATTGCTGAGTAGTATTCCATTGTGTGAAAATACCACAATTTCTGTATCCATTCTTCAGTTTATGGACATCTGGGTTGTTTCCAGGTTCTGGCTATTACAAATAAAGCTGCTACAAGCATGGTTGAACAAATTTCCTTGTTGTGTACTTGAGCAAATTTTGGGTATAGAAATTTAAGAATTTTTCATGTATAGGAAATATCATGCCTTAGAGAGAGTGACTGAGGATTATATAGAGATAATTAAGTTAGGGTCTCCTATCCATGGTTTGTAACCAACCTCGATCTGTTCAGGAAGCAATGGGTATAAATGGATGAAACTTTCCATGCCATATCACACTTTGCTTATGTTTGACTTTATTATCTTCTTAGTTGCAAACTTCAGGGATTATCTGACATTTGCTCAAAATGGATGACAACATACTTTGAGGGTGGTTCACCAAGGCTATCTTTGTAAAACATCATGAAATGATGTTTTCTAAGATGCTGTCTTGTCTTGCCCATCCTCTGGAAAAAAGTTTTGCTATATAGATGTAGCTAAATAGTTTAAATCCAAATGTATTCAATACAGGTAGAAAAGAATACCCCCCACAAGCCATAAAGTTATTGAATAATAATACCACTGCCAGGGTGGGCTACTTCCCAATCAGTTGTTGGTCAGAGAAGCCCCTGAGACCCTAGAAACCATAAAGGCTATTGATACTGCTGTTGCTTGTATGTTCTATATACATAAGGTAAAGACTAGACTGTGAGATCTTATTTCTGAAGACCATGTTTTGACACTAAGCATGAAGAAATTATGCTGGGATTATACTAGAATGTTACACATTGCTGGATGGCTTCCATAGTACCATAATGCCATGGTGCCACAGTGCCATAGTGATATGCATTATTCTGGTAGAGAACTGTCACCAGCTTTCCTGCTCAGCTATGAGCCCTGCATGCTAAAATTCTGATATACCAGGCAGGATGTGTCTTCTTGGTCTATCATTAGCAAGATATCATTAGTAAGCCTTCTGGTTGTTTTTAAAGTCTGCTATAGAAAAAGGAGTTTGAATTGATGTGGAAGGGCCTAGTCCTTTGGAGTATGGGCAACCCTGGCCTAGTGGTCCTAGGTTCTATTAGAAAGCCTACTAAGCAACCCATAGCAAGCAAGACAGTAAGCTACACACTATCTATCACATCTGCATTACCTGATGTGGTTATGAGGAATTAAATCAGGCCAGTTGGAGGGCACACAGAGACACTTAAACTGTGACAATTTTATCTAGAACAATCAGACTTCATCAGAATCTGAAATGAAGGACTTTTCATCAAAATCGGAAAATAATGGCAAATGCCAGTATCTATACAGTGTAGTTGCCAAGATACAATGACATTTGAAAACCAGAAGGTGCAAAAGATTAATGTTAAGACCAATAGTCTTGTTAAACTTCCATTCTTCCTTGACTAAGGGAACATACAGAAAAACACAAAGTGGCCTGAATGTGTCACTGTGTGTGTGGGGGTGGGGGGGGGTAACACTAATCTCACAGGAACTGGAAGGCACATTGTGCCCCAGAAGCCATGAACTCTAACTGAAAAACCTATGACCCATGTCTCTCAAGGCAGATAGGTCAGGACAACTCCATGGTTCCCTGCACCTGCCTTGTTTGAGTTTCTGCCCTGACTTCTTTTTAAAATGCCCTATAATGTGGAAGAGTATGTGAAATAAACCATTTTCTCACCTACTTGTTTTTGGTTTGGGTATATAACCCTAATTAATATAGCAAGCAACTGTTTCTGTGTCATCATGGTTATATTTCTTAGCAATAGATGCACATTTAGAGTCACCACTTCCAAGGATAAGAGATAATTGTAGAAGATGGGGAATAAAAAGTGTAAGAGTCAGTAGTGGAGTGTTTCCTCTGAGATTAAAAAGTTTCATCCTAAGTTTTAAGTTTCATGTAAGTTTTAAAAAAGAGAATGAACATCATAGAATAGTTTAGAAAGTCCTTGAAAATGATCACATTCACTAAACCTCTCTTCAAGATTAAAAAATAAAAAGAATTCCTCTGTCTCACCAAAAGCTAAGCCAGCACCCATAAATTCAGGCCCCAAACTTCTGTGCAAGACTCCTAGCAAGACCAGAGGCTATGCTAGCCACCAAAACTCCAGTCCCAAACTTGGGTGGAACCCCCCTGCTCTGCTAGAGGCCACAGAAGTCTGGTAGCCAAATCTAGCATAGACCCTCTGTTCAATCATATGCTAATCCTGCTAGGAGACCAGAGAGAAAATGGAAACAAAGAAAAAAACTCCCATATAACAAAAACAAACTTCAGTATCAGGAAATAGACCTATAACCACCAAAAACCCAGGTGTCTAGACACCAGTGTAAGAACATAATCAAAAACATACAGGGCAATATGTCAACACCAGAGTCAAGATACCCTACTATATCAAGCCCTGAATATTTCAACACAGCTGAAACATACACACAAGAACTTTAAAACCAACCTTATGAAGATTATAGAGGTATTTAAAGAAAAAATGAACAAATACCTGAAAACCAGGAAACATAAACAATTGGAGGCAATGACGGGGATAAAATAAAAACTTGAAAGAAATGGATAAAATTGTTCTAAAGCTGAAAATGAAAATGAAAGTAATAAAGAAAAAACACAAACAGAGAATTCTGTAAATGGAAAAATCTAGGGAACAGAACAGGACCAATATCAACAGAATAAAAGACAAAAAGAGAGAATCTCAGATGTAGAAGATATGATACAAGAAATAGATATATCAGTCAAAGAAAATATTAAACCTAAAAAAAAATTCCTGACTTAAAAAAACATACAGAAAATATGGAATACTATGAATAGACCAAACCTAAGAATAGTAGGAATAGAAAAATGTCAAGAGTCCCATCTCCAAGGTCCAGAAATTACTTTTTATTAAAATCATAGAAGAAAATGTCCTCAATACACAACACAAGGAACAAAGAAAAAATATTAAGACCTTCAGGGGAAAAACAAAAAAATAACATATAAAAGTAGATCCATCAAAATTACAACAGACTCTAAAAGATAGAGACTCTAAAAGAAAGAAGAAACTGAATATATGTCCTGAAAAGATCACAGATTCCAGGCCAGACTACTATACACAGCAAAATTTGTAATCATTATAGATGTAGAAAACAAGATGTTTCATTGAAAATAGTCAAATTTGAATAATATTTATCCAGAAAACCATCTCTACAGAAGATATTAGAAGGAATACTCTAACCCAAGGTGGTTAACTACACCAGTGAAGACACAGGAACTAAAAAATTCCACATCAGCAAAACCAAAAGAAGAGGAACACACACACAGCCACCAACAATAATAACAAATAATAAGAATTGGCAATCATTGGCCAAACTTCCCTGAAACTACATCCAGCAAAGGTAAACCTTGTGCACCATCTTTTGGAAGCCACTGTTCTAGCAGCTGCTTTGATATTTAAATGTCAATGGAAAGACTGGTTTTACCAAGCCTTTACTGAAGTCAGGGAAGAATTTTCAAGTCCATCTCCTTTTGTTTGTGACAGCAAGTGGGAGAGTTTGTCAAAATCACACCTCTTGTTTCACCTCCTTGTAAATTTAACCCATTGTTCTCAGCGGTTTTTACTCTGGCTTAAAAGCACCATCATCAAAACAAAACGACTGCCCACAGATTGGGAAAGAATATTCACCAACCCTATATCTGACAGAGGGCTAATATCCAGTATATACAAAGAACTAAAGAAGCTGAAAAGCAACAAACCAAGTAATCCAATTAAAAAATGGGGAACAGAGCTAAACAGAGAATTCTCTGTAGAGGAATATAGAATGGCAGAGAAACACTTAAAGAAATGCTCAACATCATTAGCCATCAGGGAAATGCAAATCAAAACAACCCTGAGATTTCACCTTACACCCATCAGAATGGCCAAGATGAAAAACTCAAGGGACAACACATGCTGGAGAGGTTGTGGAGAAAGGGGAACCCTCCTCCACTGCTGGTGGGAATGTAAACTGGAACAACCACTTTGGAAGTCAATCTGGCGCTTTCTCAGACAACTAGGAATAGTGCTGCCTCAAGACCCAGCTATACCACTGCTAGGCATATACCCAAAATTTGCTCAAGTACACAATAAGGACATCTGCTCAACCATGTTTGTAGCAGCTTTATTTGTAATAGCCAGAACCTGGAAACAACCCAGATGTCCATCAATGGAGGAATGGGTACAGAAATTGTGATATTTTTACACAATGGAATACTACTCAGCAATCAAAAAAGAGGAAATCATGAAATTTGCAGGCAAATGGTGGGATCTAGAAAAGATCATTCTGAGTGAAGTATCCCAGAAGGAGAAAGACAAACATGGAATATTCTCGCTTATATAGACCTAAAAGATATGATAAACATAATGAAATCTATACACCTAAAGAAGATAATCAAGAAAGTGGACATGGGGTATGATGATCAATCCTCATTTAGAAAGACAAATGGGATATGCATTGAATGTATGACAGGAGTCTACTGCAGAAGGCATCTGAAAGACTCTACCTAGCAGTGTATCAAAGTAGACATTAAGACTCATAACCAAACCATGGCAGAGTGCAGGGAATCATACAAAAGAAGGGGAGTTTGATGTGGAAAGAATAGGAACTCCACAAGAACCAAATATATCTGGGCACAGGGTCTTTTCTGAGATGGACACTCAACCAAAGACCATAAGAGGATAAAACCTAGAACCTCTGCTCGGATGTGACCCATGATAGCTCAGTAATCAATTGGTTTCCCATAGTAAGGGGAACAAGGACTATTTCTAACAGGAACTCAATGACTGGCTCTTTGACCTCCCCACCTCCCAAGGGAGGAGCAGTACTGTTAGACCACAGAGGAGGACTTTGCAGCCAGTCCTGAAAATACCTGACAAAACGTAGTCATATAAAAGGGGAGGAGGTCCTCCCCTATCAGTGGACTTGGAAAGGGGCAGGGAGGAGATGAGGAAGGGAGGGTGGGACTGGGGAGGGAAGGAGGGATACAGCTGGGATACAGAATTAACAAAATGTAACTAATGAGAAAAATAAAACTTAAAAAAAAAAACAAAAAAACAACAACAACAACAAAAAAAAAAAAACAAAAAAAACTTCTGGAACCATAAAAAAAAAAAGCACTCTGCAATAAAGCCAGGTGGCTGGTTGAGTCTACTCTCCACTAGAGCCTCTCGGAAATGTCCCATGTGTTGTGTGTTAGTATATTAATTTTAATCTTCACACCCAACTCAAGAACCGTTCGATTCTGCTGATGGGATCTGGCAATCATCTCTTGCCCCCTACTCTTCCTGCTTTCCAGGAGGCCTGACAGCACCAGGGCCTGTGCTGGTAAGCCCCTTCCTCCCTCTCTCAAAGCCTCTGCCCACCAACTCCCCTGAAGCACACCCAACAACAGTAAATGGCATCCCAAACTCTGAGCTCCATTTCCTGTCCCACAAATCTGTCTGCCTTCATGGAGGTCCACTGGCCCCAGAGACAACGAAGAAAGACCCTTCCTCAGGCCTTTGCCTGCCATACATCCCATAAAACACACCAAATAGCCTTAAACTGCAATCTGCCCCCTGGACTCCATTTTCTATCCAACAACATTGCCTGCTTTCCTGGAGGCCTTCTGTAATTAGAGACTGCAAGCCATACACATACTAGGGACCCTAGAGACAACATTATCACCCAAACCCCTAGAGATCACATAGGCCACCTTATTAGACCTGAAGACTAGCTCTAGGCCTAGGCCATTCAGGCCATAAAAGAGTGAGGAAACAAAAACCAAGGGGAAAAAAAGATCCAAAAATATCTATCCAACAATGATAAACTCAGAAATCACTATCTAAACCTATAATAACCACAAAATCCAGATGGCTAACGTCCAGAGCAAAATGACATCACCAGAGCCCAGCTATCATATTATAGAAAGACTTGTATTTCCTTACACAACTGAAACACATGAAAATTACCATAAATACTGCCTTCTAAAGATAATAGAGGCCTTTAGAAAGGGAATGAACAAATCCCTTAAAGAAATACTGGAAAATAAAAATCAAGCAGGTGAAGGAAATGAAAAAAAAAGTTTAATACCTGAAAATGGGAATAAAAACAACAAAGAAAACACAAACTGAGGGAATGCTGGAGATGGAAAACCTAATTAAGAGACCAGTAATTATAGATGCAAGCATCACTAAAAGAATACAAAAGATAAAAGAAGAATCTCAGGTGTAGAATATAAGACAGAAGAACTCAATACAATGTTCAAAGTAAATGTTAATTCTAAAGTGTTTCTCACACAAAACATCCAGGAAATTCAAGACACCATAAAAAGATCAAAACCTAAGAATAATAGGAGTAGAAGAAGGAGAAGATTCATAGCTTCACAGCACAATGGTCCAGGAAATATTTTTAACAAAATCATTGAAGAAAACTTCCCCAACCTAAAGGAAGAGATGTCCATAAACATACAAGAAAGCTTACAGAACACAAAATTGATTGGGCCAGAAAAGAAAATCATCCAGTATGTAATAATCAAAACACTAAATGCACAGAACAAAGAAATAATATTAAAAGCTGCAAGAGAAAAAGGCAAATTAGCATTAAACCTGACTTTTCAACAGGAACTCTAAAATCCAGAAGGCCCAGAAGGACCAGAAAGGTCTTGTAGTCTCAAAGAGATCCACGTATGCCAGGCCAGACTATTATACCCAGCAAAACTTTTAATCAACTTGGAAAGAGAAAACAAGATTTTCTATGAATAAAAAGAAGTTTAAACAATATTTGCCCACAAATCCTGCCCTACAGAAGATACTAGAAGAAAAATTCCAAAACAAATTGGTTAACTACACCCAAGAACACATAGGAAATACATAATTTCACAGCAGCAAAACCAACAGGAGGGAAGGACACACACATACACACACTCACACAAACACACACATACACAAACACACACACACTAACAGCATCAACCTCAAAATAACAGAAAATAACAATTATTAGTCTTTATTGACTCTTAACATCAATGGACTCAATTCCCCAATAAAATTGACAGGCTAGCCAAGCATGGTGACACACAGCTGTAATCCCAGTACTTGTGTAGGCAGAGACAGGAGGATCTCCATTAGTTCAAGGCCAGGCTGGTCTACAAAGAGACTCCAAGACAGCCAAGGCTACATAGAGAAACCCTGTCTCAAAAACAAAAGCAATAAAATAAAACAAACAATAAAACAAAACAAAAACCCCACAACACAGGATTACAGAATGGATGCAAAAATGAGATCCTTCATTCTGCTGCATACAGGAAACACTTTAGTAAAAAAGATAGATATTACCTCAAATTAAAGGGCTGATAAAAGATTTTCCAAGCAAATGGATCCTAGAAGCAAGCTGGAGTAGCCATTTTAATATCTGATGAAATAGACTTTCAACCAAAATCAATCAAAATAAATGGAGAATAACACTTCACACTCATAAAAAGAGAAAATCCACCAAGGTGATGTCTCAATTCTAAATATCTACGATCTAAATCCAAAGACATCCACATTTTTAAAAGAAACATTACTAAAGCTTAAATCATACATTGAACCTCACACATTAATAATAGGAAACTTCAACATTTCACTCTCACCAATGGACAGGTCATCAAGACAGAAACTAAACAGAGTAATAAGGAAATTAACAGATGTGATGAATCAAATGGACAAAGTAGATATCTACAGAACATTTCACCCAAACACAAAATAATATACTTTCTTCTTAACACTTCATGGATCCTTTTCCAAAACTGACTATATACTTGGTCACAAAGCAAGTCTTTACAGATACAAGAAAACTGAAATAACTGCCTGTATCTAATTAGACCACCTTGGATTAAAACTAGACTTCAACAACAGAAACAACCAAAAAGACTACAAAATCATAGAAACTGAGCAACTCCCTACTCAATAATCACTGGGTTAAGGAATAAATAAAGAAATTAAAGATTTTCTACAATTCAATAAAAATGAATGCACAACATAGCCAAACTTATGTGAAACAATAAAAGCAGTGATAAGAGGAAAGTTCATAACACTAATTGCCTTCATGAAGAAATTGGTGTTTTCTCATACTAGTGACATAACAGCACCTAACAGCTCCAGAACAAAAGAATCAAACACACCCAAGAGGAGTAGATGGCAGGAAATTGCAGAGGAATTTTAACCTAGCAACATGGGTGCCCCTAATCACATCTAAAGACCTCCTAAGTCTGTGTGATCTTGCTGGGATGCAAACATGCCCTTAGTACAGACATTTAACACCCCCTCCAAATGAAGGTAAAATTCATTTTGTAAAAGAAAGTACATATGTTTGAAAGGTATGTATAATTGAGGGGCAGATGTGACAAATGAGAAAAATATCTGACAGAATAAGATTTGACCAACACTCAGCAGAAGAGAGAGGAAAAGGAGGTGACCAAGGGAGCAACATACACACACACACACACACACACACACACACACACACACACACACACA